>NW_026555342.1:20985701-21148492 GCF_029017545.1 Prosopis cineraria | reverse complement strand
ATGCGTGCTCCACTATGCATCTCCATCGATCTCATCCATATATGTTCATTAATTACTCGATAATCAGTTAAACATTCAATAACATACATATTCATGGAGGTTGAAAGAGTTCAGTGCTTGGCCTCCGGCCTGTTGAAGGAGCTTCCTGCTCAGTTCATCCGCCCCGCCGATGAACGGCCGGAGAATACCAAAGCCGTTGAGGGCGTCACGGTGCCGGTTATCTCCTTGTCCTCCCTCATGACCTCTTAGTCAAGCAGATCGCCGACGCAGCCTCCGAGTGGGGATTCTTCCTCGTCACCGATCACGGAATACCGCAGACTTTGATCGGCCGGTTACAGGAAGTCGGCCAGCAGTTCTTCGCTCTTCCCCAGAAAGAGAAAGAGTCATACGCTAATGACCCCTCCACCGGCAGCTTCGAAGGGTACGGCACCAAGATGACGAAGAATCTGGAGGAGAAGGTTGAGTGGATTACTATTACTTCCACATGATGGCTCCTCCTTCCAAGGTCAACTATGATATGTGGCCCAAGAACCCTGCTTCTTACAGGTTCGTGTTGATGGATACGACGGGATTTGGATCCTCCATACTCGAAATCGGAGTCTGGCGAGTCTGATTAATTATGTTAATTTGTTTTGTTGTTGTTCAGGAAGTGACGGAAGAGTACAACAAAGAATTGCTGGTTTAACAGACAAGTTGCTGGAGATTCTGTCAGAAGGGCTAGGGTTGGAGAAAAAGACGTTGAAAAGCAGCTTGGGAAACGAAAAGATTGAAATGGAAATGAAAATAAACATGTATCCGCCATGTCCGCAACCAGAGCTTGCTTTAGGTGTTGAGCCTCACACCGACATGTCAGCCCTCACTCTGCTCGTCCCCAACGACGTTCCCGGCCTTCAGGTTTGGAAAAAACACCACTGGGTCGCCGTCGATTACCTGGAAAACGCCCTCTTCGTCCATGTCGGTGATCAGCTCGAGGTAATACATATATACATATTATATATATATTATACACTTGTAGTTATGAGTTATAACTGATATTTATATGGGGTGGTTAATTAATTAGGTGCTGAGCAATGGCAAGTACAAGAGTGTTCTGCACAGAAGCTTGGTGACAAGGAAAGGATGAGGATGTCGTGGGCGGTGTTCGTGGCGCCGCCGCATGAGGCGGTGATCGGACCTCTTCCGGCACTGGTGAACCAAGAAAACCACCCAAATTTTCGACGAAAACTTTTGCAGAGTATCGACACCGAAAATTCAATAAGCTTCCTCAATGAGAATCCCAGAGTTCACTCAGTACAACTAGAGTTCTGGCACGGCACGGCACTTAATTACTTGCTTCATTTTAATTTCTCCCTACATCTTCTCTCCTACTTTGCTTATAAAATGAAGCCTTTATTTTTGGCAAATCTGTGAGGAGACGTAGACAACTCCTGTTTGTGTTTATTGCCAAGCTACGTGTTAATTTTTTTTTTCTTTTTCAGTTTTCTATGTAATCCTTGAAATATTCATTTCTCATTTTCGACGTTCCTTTATTATCAATAAATGATATATATAATATTTATAATTTATTATTGTAATATAATAATAATTATTATTACTAATAAATAATATCAATTATACAATATAATAATTTATCAATATATTTGAAAAAATTATCTTTGAATATGACACACACATATTAATCAATTAAGTTAAGAATATTTAACATAATAATAATATATAAATGAGATTTGAAGAAAATGAATTATATATTCGTAATCTCTGAATCACTAAATTCTGTGTTTTTCTTTTTTGGTGGAGATACAAAGGCAAGCTAGGCTTAAAGAAAAGGTAAAAAAAAAGGCAAAGGAAATTACAGCGGAACCAAAATTTAGCTTTTGTCGCCAGAATATAAAGGCAAGCAATCTGTAGGTGCAGAAGACACTTGAATCATTTTACTAGAAACATCTTTGTTGCATGATGATATCTCAGTAGGAGTGTCGTATGGTTACATCTTTCATGAGGAGCAAGCAATCTCTAATATAATCTATGTCCCTACAAAGATGATGATTGATGACATTATTTCGCTTTAACAGCGTCATAGCATTAGTAAAAGAATCAGAGCAAGTCGACAATTTAGTAAGTTGAGGTGCTGGCAAACTTCAAGTCTAGTTCTAATGGCTAATATTTAACATCAGTTGCAGAACATGTACCCAGATTCTTGTAAAAACCCCTTAGCTAGTTCCCATTGTTGTCCCGTATGAATTCCCCACAGGCTGCTTGGTGGTGGTTCCATATTGATCCATCTGCGTCTACACCAACGCAGCTGGGTTGGGGCGAGGTCCAAACATCTTCTGAGATGAATTTATCTTGGAAAATCTGGATGTTAAGTAGGTGCACATGTGCTTTTTCTGCTGATTCTAAATATTTTCATATTAAAGCTCTTCTCCCCCCCTATGTGTGTGTAGCATGTGTGTATGTACTCAATCCATATCATTGATACAGGGTATTGATAATTATTTACTTTAAAATCTTACTCCACACAATTAGTTATTCTCAGGTCCATTGACAATAAGTTTAAGAGAATAACAGCACATTTAATTAAGATGAAATCTTAATTTCTTAAAAATTAAAGTGCACGTTTAGTCTTTTAACTTTATATAAAGTTTTATTTTCGTCTCTTAAATTTAAAAAAGTATATTATTAGTCCTTTAACCCTAACATGGATAATTTCGTTAAAAAACTCAAATATTGACATATTTAATATAATTTTTTTAAAATAACAATTTAGCCCAAAAAAATTATTTTAAACTAACAGTATTAGAGTTAAAAGACTAAAAATATATTATAAAATTAAAAGAGTAAATTTAAAACTTATATAAAATTAAAGAATCAAATGTATACTTTAGCCTTTCTTAAAAAAAATACAACTTTTTAATTATGCCCTTATTAAATATTCTATATAGGGCCTGATAATTAAAATTTTAATGTAATATTTTTTTTAAAAAAAGTAATAAATAAAGTTAGAAATACAATTATACAAATTACTAAAGTCTCGTATTGTAAACGAAGTGAAATTTTTAGAAAATATTTTTATATAAAAATCTATCAACTTGTTTGGCAACTTGTTCTAAAAACAATTTTTTCTTATCCAAAACAAAAAAAAATCTGTTTGTTAATATATTTTAGAAAGTATTTTAGAAGGAAAAAAATCAAATATTATTTTAAGAATAAAAAACAAAAACATATTTTAAGTGTTTTGAAGAATAAGAAAGGATAAAAAAATTATTTTTGCTATTTTTTATTTTAAGAGTATGTTTTCTAAAATATTAATTCTTATAACAATAAAAAAGATAATTTTAAACACGTACACCGACATCACGTCGCAATTTAAAGTTTAAACCCTAGGAGCTAGCCGCAATCAATGTGGTAATAACACATACACGTGGCATAGGATAACTTTCTGAGATCTCAAAGACAATTAACCAACCATTTGCTTTGCCTAAACCTAGGTATGGCCTTGGATGAAAGCAGTTAAGCATAGTATTCTAGAAGAAATTACATTCATTGACATTGCTGTCCATAAAACATAAAGAAAGAGAGATGGTTGGTATGTGCATATCTGTGGTGATCCGTGATCATGCTTTTCCGCATTTTAAAACCAAGTCATTTTCAACCATCGATACAAATTTCTTGGAAAAAGACAAATATGACCCACTCATATAAGGACAAAAGTACATCAGGAGGAAGAAAAGGCCACCGGAGGGAGAAAATGATTGTGTCTTGTAACCACAAGAAAATTCAATTAAAACAGTACTCATGTTTAATATTTAATCATATTTTGAAAATGATTATTTTAATAAAAAAAAGATATGTGAATGACAGAAAGACAAACTTATTTTATTTAAGCTGCCCACAGCAGACTGTGGGAAAGTACCCCAAAAAAAAAAACCGTGTGAATACTTATATTTTTTGCATTTTATATTTAATATATTTATATTAATTAAATTAAAATAAATAAATTTAAAATGTTAATAATATTAATAACATGTTTTTGTTATAAAACATATAATATGTTAAAATTTATATGTCTTAATTTGATTGAAGATAAGCATTTTAAGTATAAAAGATGTTTATTTTTTTTGATTAATAAAATTGATTCTTTTTTTGGGGAAAAAAAGTATATGAGAAGTTTTCTAAAGTGATTTGATATTTCATAATATAATGTTTTCAGAAAAATAATTTTTTTAATAAATTTATTTAAAATGCTTATTATTTCACTTTTTAAGTATCTTTCTTTCTCCCCCTTTATTGAACGAAGGGCATATTTAAAATTTATATTTCTTTTTGAAAAAAAATCAAAATTTCAAATTGTTTAATTCATTTCATTAGTATTTTCAATTTAAAAAAATGGTACGTTTATAAAATGGGATCGAAGGAATAAATGGATTAATACAGTAGTTAAAGCTTAAATTACTCCCTCTCTTCCAAAATACAGGACAATTTCTACCCATTGGTATTTTCCCAAATATATATGAAACTTGGTAGAAAAGGTCAATAGTATATTTTTCTTTCCCACAAATACTCATATTAATTATATTGTAGAGAGATTATATAAGAAAAAAATTAAAGGTAATTCAGAAGATAGATTAATTTTAAAAGTAATCTTGAAAAGTAGTGATACTTTTTACCATTTTAATTATGCAAACCACTTTTAATTATTTTTTAATATTGGTGAAGTGGTTAAAAGTGTCTAATATTTTGAATTAAAGCATGCATACTCTTTTTTATATTCCTTTAGAAGATCTTGTGACATATTTTTTTTTTGAAAAAAAGTTTAAGGTGTCATTATCTCTCCCTTGTGGTATCCAATTATCACTCTAATAAAACCATTAACTAGTTGTCAAACCTTTTTCCTTTTTTCTGGAAAAAAGTTACTAAATTTACGAGTCCATTCATGCATTTATATTTAAGATATTTAGAAATAAACAATTCTTGAATTTGGACATTGCGAATAATTTACCTTCTATTTTCTTTCTCTTTTATTCCTTTTAGGTGCGGAATATGCTTTTTTTTTTTTTTTTGTCATGCTTTCTGTGTGCTTTTAGAATATGCTACTTTCTGCTCAAAGCTAGCCTCTTTTTTTCCCCAGAAAATTATGAATATTTTTTTATTAAAGATAATTTTATTTAAAATATTGTTGGATATTAAATGTGACAATTTTTTTTAATAGAGATTTAAACATTAATTTGTTATATTATAAAAGATTAGTCTCTTTATTAAATTTAATCCTATTGATAAAGCTAGCTTCTTTATTTTATTTTATTTTATTTTTCGGTGAATAAAACTGGCTTCTTTTTATTTGATAAATTTTATCTGTGCCTTTTTGAAAATGCTATTTGTGTTTGGAATAAACTCTTCAATGTTATATTGTCTCGAGGGGGGGACCCCAATTATTTGACAAAAGGACAGGGATCTGATGATAGAAAATTCTCATCTAGTTTATTATATTTTTCTTTTAATATTTTTCCACGTAGATTGAGAAATATAATAAATGTGTAAAAATATGATATATTTTATTAAATTTATCCCTAATGTAATGTTCATGAAAACATTATAATTAATAAATAGTAAATTACTCATAAGGTAACAACAGGATTATGTTATTAAATAATGCTTTGAAATTCTTCGAAAGGCTTCCAATATGAAATATTTTTTCTTATAGAAATATAATAAAATTATAAAATAGAGGGACTAGTTTAAAAAAAAATTAGGTTCCATGCTTTACACGGATAATGAGGTTAGCTGAATAGTTGACCGTTTATGAATATTATGGTTTCATGTAAATTTTTTTTCATATAATTTTATTTCATTTTATTTATTGCAAGTTAAAAATTTTTTGATTAACTTTTAATTTAATACTCCTTTCAGTTTAAAATATAAGCAGTTTTTAATAATAATCTACATACCAATAAAATTCTTATTCTCATAAAAATATTGTATATTTTTTCCATTTTGCCCTTAATTACAAGATATGATGAGTGAAAAAAAGGACATAAAGTTAATGACCCAAAAATTGCCTCAAGTAAAGGAATAATTGCGAGCAACAAAAAAAAAAAAGAATTTAAGTCGATAAATATAACAAGGTAAAATAAAAAAAAATAATTTTATAAATATTAAGTTGCTTATATCTTGAGTTAAGATTAGGTGAGAGAAAATATTTAAATTTTGGATCATAAGGAATAGTTCTGGGAGGAAAAAATATTGAAATGATATTAAAAAATTAATGCTTCAATAATGATAACAAAATAAAATTCAAGGATGCAATGATTATCGAAAACAAAAGGTTGAGATGTAATTTTATCTTTAAACTATTTTCAGAAGAACAATGTTACTCTCACCGTTTAACCTCCATGACTTAGCTAGTGGAACACACTTTTTATGAGTTAAGGTGCAATTTTACTTTTAAATTATTTTTAAAAGAGCAATGTTGCACTCATAGATTAAAAATCATAAAATTAATAAAAATAAAATTATAATAATATTAAATGTTATGTAAATATAAAATTATAATAATATTATATAAAAGTAATATTAAATGTATATATAAAATAAATATAAGAAAAAATTATAATATGTTAATAAAATATTATAAATTAATAATATTATAAATTAAAATTTATAACTTGTCAAATATAAGTGAATCATGGTTAAATTAGATATGTGTAGACTTAAAAATATCTTCTTTTGTATCTGTAACTATCAATTGGAGCTGTCGTTAACGACTCGATTTAGACCAAAAAATTATTTTCATAATTGAGTTGGATTGGACAAAAGCTAAGTTGCTATTAAACTGAAAACCAAAGTTAAATTGGAAATCAAAAAGGTTTTAAAAAATCAGATGTTTTAATATAATATTAAAAAACTTAAATTTTTTTAAAAATAAAAAATTTAAAATATAGATCCTATAAAGGCCAACTTTATTTTTAAAAAATTCATATGTGCAACATATGATTTAAGACCATTTTTGTTTATAAGATGTCAACAGTTATATGCAAATACTTTTGAGTCTACTCATATATAATTTAACTAAAATTCAATTATATTTGACAAGTTATAAAATTATAATATAAATTTTTTCTTATATTTATATATACATTTAATATTGTTTTATTTAATATTAATATTTTTATTTTTATTTAAACTTATGATTTTTAAACGGTGAGAGCAACATTGTTCTTTTGAAAATAGTTTAGGGATAAAATTACATCTTAACTCATGAAAAGTGAGTCTTACTAACTACATAAAAAAATTACTTTTTTTTTGAAAATAAAAATTTTGTAAGTTTTTATAATGTTTGATTAAATTTTTAAAAATAATCAGAATTTGAAAAAAGCACATTTTTGATTATTTTAAGAAGCTACTTTGAGTAAATTTTGAAAATAATCTAATATAATAGATAAAAAAAAGTGTTTTAAAGAGGTGGAATATGTGAAAATACTATAAAATTTTAAAATAGTATAATAGTGAATCATTTTATAAAAAAAAATCAAAGAAAATATCATAAAATTAAAAAACAACTAACTAATAATTATTTTTTTATTATTGTAACCAAATATAAAATAATGTCTGCTTTTTATAAAATCTTTATAAAATAAATATCTTTTTATTAAATCTCCAAACTACCTAAAAATAAATTATTTTTTAATCTTAAACAAATATGCCCAATTTAGATTGTAAAATCCAAATTCATTTATATTTAGATAATAGTATTGAGGATAGGAGAGGTTAAATAGGAATATGTAAATTATTTTCCACTTGAAAGATTATAATTATTTAAACATGATCAAAATTATGTTTAAAGAAATTATATAAGGGGAGTTCTACTCCTTAAAACTTTAGATAATGGTGAATAATTAGGAGGATTTTTAAAAAATAGCATGTGAAATTTTATACATTATAAATTAGGAGAATGACATATATATTTCAAAAAAATTAATTATTTAAATTAAATTTTAAGTGTGAAATTTTAAAAATAATAAATTTAATTATAATAAATTTATAACTTATTTTTTAAATTTTAAATGATTGAAAAATAAATAAATTTATTTTTGCTCTAAAAATTTAAAATAAAATTTATAAATTTATTATAAAAAAATTATAAAATTAAAAATCAAACTTAAAAATTTAATTTAAATTAATTTAATCTTTTTGAGATCTCAATATTATTCTTCTTTATATTTAGAGAGAGAGAGAGAGGAGAGAGAGAGGAGAGAGAGAGAGAGAGAGAGAGAGCGAGAGAGATGAGAGAGAGAGAGAGAGAGAGAGATTTGGAAGGGAAAGAAAACAAAGAAACGAAATAAAAAAAATTTGTGGGGCCCACGCATTATATCACCACCGACTTGCACACACTCTCAGATGCGAATGCGACGTGGTTCCCTTTTCCGACTAGGTGAGGCGACAGTCTGAGTCCGGGGTCTGGATGATTTTGGAAGTTTTAGATCTCTTAATGCATCATTTAGGTGATTTGAAGCTTTTAGAGATTTGGGCTTGTTTGTTTTTTATTTTAAAAATATTTTTTATTTTAAAAACAGAAAAATTTAAAAATTTATTTGAGCAAGTGTTTTTCTTTTAATTATTTTCATTTTTATTTTTAAAAAAAGAAATAAAAATAATTTCAAGTTATTTTCATTTTTTTATTTTTAAAATACATTACATTTAATTATTATAAATTATAGTTGCATTGACTAATTCTTATTGCTAATCCCCGCCACTAACTTTTATAATTATCACTATTAATTTATTTTTTAATTTAAAAACTATTTTTTAATTGACATAATCAAATAGAGTTTCATTTCATTTTGTTTTAAAAATTTTAAGAAACTGTATTATGAAACAATTTTTAAAAATATAAAATGAGAAGAGAAACCAAACAGACCCTAAGTTTGTGTTCTGAATATTTTTCTATTATATATCTTTCTTTAGTTTTTGATTTCCTGATGGTAGAAAAGTAGGGCTAAATAGATTTTCAAATGTTTTGGATGTTTTCTGATGACTAGATAATTGTTTGAGTATAGGTAAATGTTTCTAGAAATTTGGAATGGTGATTTAAGGCTTAAGAATAATTTTTTAATTTTTTGGGACATTTTTGGATGATTTTGTGAAAGTGGAAAGGTGAAATTATGATATTAAAAGTGATTTGAAAGTTAATTATAATTTGTTAGTGTATGAGAGTTTTAGAAAGAAGTGTGAAAAGGTTAAATATGGTTGTTCTAACCTTAAATTAGTATTAATTAGGGGTTTAGGTCTAAACTTTCTAACTCTATCATTAGAGTTATTTATTAATTGCAAACTTAAAATTAATATTATGTATTATGAAAAATTTGTATAGATTGTGTTGACAAAAAATATATTGGACGAAGTGTAGATTATTTGGATATCATATGTATGGGAAATAATCTTATATGCTCACTTAGTAATCACATGATTAATTGTATTGTATGTATAATTGCACATTAATTTTGATTACTAGAACCAATTTTTCATTCTCTGTGGTTAATATTTTGATAGAAAAAGGTCTAGCTGGAGAAGCAACGGAGGCCTAGCTAGACTTGGTGTTACCAATCCTTTTGTTTTGCCTCCTTTGATTAAAAAAATGTATATTTTCCAACTGAAGGCCGATTTTGTTTAATTAGAGCATATTGACGAATGATTTTTGTCAAGCTTATTTAAATTGTGGCCATGGAATTTGTGTCTAACTAGGGGTGTTCATGGGATGAGATAAGATCGGGACACCCTTGTCCCTTGTCCCGTCCCAAAAAAAAGACTAAGACAATTTAAAATCAAAACAATAAAAACACACAAATCACAACAATTTAAAGTTAATTGTTAAATTACATTAATAACAACTATAGATTATAATAACAATTACAAATGATATTTAGGTTATAAGAGTAGCAATAATAGAAAAGTTAAGCACAACATCAAATCATTGTTCTTCTACTTTAGTTGAGATGTGCTAAGCTAATTACTATTTCAAAAATAAAGTAAGAAATATGATATAAATAAAAGTTATTAAATAAAAAGATATAAAAATAAATTATATTAATATAATTAATATATTATAAAGAAAGATAGTGCTATGTTTGCTTTATGTCATTAAAATTATCAATATAAAAGACTTTAATTTAAATAAGAATTGCAAGTATTGAAATTATAATTGATATAATTAATATAAGTATAAATTATATTAATATAATTAATATATTTAATGTATATTTTTTAAAATAAAAATAACATATATAATATTCGGGATGAGACGGGATGTCTGATGGTAATCCTGTATCCTGTCTCGTCCCGAACCTTTTCCTGCTCTACAAAGTCTCTTCTTGATTGTTTTCGGGTTTGAACAAGACCCGTCTCGATATGATCGAGATGGTACCGGGCCAATCGGGATAGGTACAAGTTGAACACCCTATGTTTAACATCCATGGCTTGATTTGATTTAACCTAAAGTATTTAAATTATGTTTTAGAGATGGCCAAGGTCATATTTTACTAAATATTTTTATATATTGTGTTGGGTAACTGTAATTTAACTGTGATTCCTTTACTTTATCTAATTGAAATACCAATTAATATGTACTGCTTAAAATGACTGACATGTGGTCAAAAAATTCACCCCATGTGTTGGCTTTGGTTTATTGTGAGTTGTGATGTTAAATATTTGGGAAATATTATTTGGATCCTTAATGAGTTGTGAATTAGTTCTCTATTTGCAAATATTGTCTGTCAAACCAAAGTCAATATTTACATTATGTATATTATCTTGGGTGAACATTTGAATTACTATGTTTGGATATTTGGGGAGAAAAGAGTTGATATTTAAGCTAAATTGTCCCGATTTCATATTGCATTTAATTTATTACAATATTTGGATTTCTATACTTGTTTTGAAAATGGAATCTCATCAGGTGGAGTTTAAAGCTTTTAGTAAATTTCTGTTTACCATTATAGACTCTGTTTATTAAGTTTAATTCTTTTCATCATAGTAAGACATTTCTTACCATGATAGTCGATATTAAAATTATTTTATTTAATTAAGGAAAATCCTTTTCTATCATAATAAATCTTTTATTTACTATTATAGTGTTTTGAAAAGTAAGTTTAATTACTTTTTATTATTATGATAGATAATTTTTTATCATGGTATGTATTTAATGAATAAAGTTTAACTATGAAACTATATTTTTGTGAAAAATTGATATAAATTTTAAAATATTACAAAATTTCTAGCAATCATCAAATTAACAAGTAATTAAAATAAAAGACAAAGAAAATGGAGCTTTGGAAAGCCATCTCTACACGTCTTCCTAAAGTCCATCATTGTCCAATCAATTGACAGTGAAAAATGCAACTTCTTGCTTGAGTATTTGACAGCTTGAATATGCTGTGAAACATCAAAACACTGCGAATGTCATAATCAAGAGACAAGCTACCAGTCAGCATTCGATAAAAGAACTTGACAGTCAGTTTTTCAATCCATAGACCCTCTGGCATCAAAACCTATCAGTCATCTCTAAATCCTTTAAAGCAGCCAAACATATTCAGACAAAGAGGAGAAACAACATCCACTTTATCACTAAAGACTACCTAAAAAACTTGCCATTCTCATATCTTCAAATAATCCCAATGCCTCCATGATTTAAGACATTATTAAAAGCACAATCAATGTTGATTTTTAATCTCTCCAACCCCAGGCAACTTCGGTAATTCTCTGTTGCAAAAAATTCTCATTTTGCCTTAATTTTCTGAATTCATCATAATAGTTCCAATGGTATTAATAATAATAACACGTATAGCATATACTTTGTCATCACCATTAAAAACCCAACCACACCTATTCTTCCATATTTCCCAACAAAACATTTCTGCCTACCAGTCAGACATGTTACAAGTGCTACCTCTTGACATCAAGAGACCCAAGCTACAACGTACAAGCTATGATTTATGGGCCCTCTTTCATTTCTGAATATTCATTTATAATTCACTTTTTATAGATTCATAAGTAACTTTCATAATATTCACAGGTAATTCTCCCTAAATTCACGAATAACAATGCATGCTCATGATGAAATTATCAATTTATTCATAAACAATTTTTTTTTTAAAAAAACAAATGAAAAAAGTTTTGAAAATATTTAAATATAAAATACTTATCCGATTTAGTTTTTTTAATTTTAGAAAGATAAAAAAGTTTTTGAAAACAAAATCCAATGGTCTCTTAAATTTAAAATAGGAGGTAATCCTCTACTTATCAATTCCCCTATTAATTCAAATTTTTTAAATTTATAAAATTACTCATTAAAATTTCTGGTAAAAAAACTACTTAATAAAATTTATAATTGAAGTAATTATGACATTTCACTTTTATAATACCTGATCCTCCAATGACGAATTCATTTCAAGTGATTAATTATATGTCAAGTGGGATGTATAAAATGACAAAGTGATTTTTCTCAGGAAAATGACATAATGGATAAGAATTTTTTAAGCTGTAAAACCCTAAGGTCATATCTTGATTCACAAGATTGAGAAGATTGGGTAACTGTTGAGAAGTTTAGTTGTAGAAGAGAAGTCCTTTAAATATAGTTGTAAGGTTAGAGAAGAAATCGAATTATTTTTAGGGAACTGTTTTGTAAGATTAGTTGTATACGTTATTGTAATTGTTGGTGAAACTGCCCGAATTTTTTGCCGTTGAATTACACACACACACACATGAGTTGACACGTTGCGAAGTATTTGTTGTCAATTATATATAAGAAAATGTTTTTTTATAATGAAAATAAGAAATGTACCTATCTCACTTTCCTTTTAGTGCATTTCTCATTTCTTTTTTTAAAAATACTTTTTCATACATCAAATATGTAGTAAATGTGGCTACTTCTTCCATTGAAGACTTGCACTTTGATTCACTATATTATGAAGGACTAGCCTTTTTTTTATTAAACCCAACCCCCATTGGTTGGGATGCATTGTTAAATTCATACAGACACACACACACACACACACACCATTTGAATATGAGCCATGATGAACATTTTATTATGAATGATATGACTTACTCCCTCTGTAAAGAATATAAAACATTTTTAATCAAATCCCGCCCTTAATAAAGTAGTTACCTATTTTTCAACTAACCCTACCTTTTTATATTTATTCTTATTAAACACTTTATAATAAATATAAAGTCATTATCAATAGGGGCACTTTTGAAAAAAAGATAATGATTGCACCTCAAAAAATTAAAAATGCCTTACATTTTTTAACATCCCACTCCTCAAAAAATGCCTTACATTTTTTAATGGAGGGAGTATTATTTTAATTCATTAATTAATATTAATATTAATATTAATATTTTTGTGTTATATGATTTAAAATAACGTTTAATTTCCTTCATTTTTCATTATGTGATGGTTATTGCAATTTCTTTTATGGACACATCTATTTTAACCAAAACAAAAACTGACAAATTTATTAAGGGCATATAAATAACATGGGCAGAATAAGAAATTTTTGAACCGAGAATAAATTTAGGATCTTGCAATTTGCCTCATAGGGGATGACGAATTGAACAGCATTGAGACTTCAGGTCAAGGAAAAAGGTATTAATATATAGATATATATTATAAATATTTTTCTTTAATTTTTATTATAAGATACTTTTAACCACCCCACCATAACTAAGGGGAGGTAGTTAAATTATTAACTTTTTCTAAAAAATAAACTTCTAATTTTACCTATATTTAAATCTAAATTTTTAAATTTACATTATATTCTCTCCTATATATATATTTAATGAATTTAAATAAGAATAATATTAAAAAAATATAATAAATACTCTATCAAGTACCTTATATTAAAAATCAACAATCTCTTCTATGGGAGGTGTTTAGCTTACAATAAAGACTGGGACTGGAGTTAACATATATATATATATATATATATATATCCATTACTTGGTCCAATACAACCATTGGTCCACAAGGGTTTCCAATGTCGTGGAATGTTCACTAATTGGTGTGTGCTTCATTCAATTTTTTTTTCTTTGATAAAAAGACAAGGGAGGATTATAATTAGGTCTTATATAAGGGAATTAATTACTGTAAGATTTATTGACAAATGAATTAAACTGTATTGCATTAATCAATGTAATTTAGTTTATTTGTTAATGGACCTTATAGTAATTAATTTTCTTATGTGAGACTTTGATATCATCCTCCCAAAAGACAACTGCTACAAGAGGATTAAGAGATGATCAAAACAAAAGATAAACTACGTAATATTCATTAATTTCAAGTCTGAAAGATGATGCCCATTTTAGTTAGTCAAACACTTTGCTTGGCTCCGCTAGGAAATTTGCTTGATATATTCAGAGAGTGCCCACCTCGGGAAGACGTTTCGGTACATTGGATAATGCATCATGCAATTCCTACTGAATGCTCCTGTCGATTCCTACAAATAACTCACCAATTAATATTTGTTTTCAAGTTTATATTTAATTAATTAAAGGGTTAAATGAGAAATTGACTTCTAAACTATAAGCCTATAAGTGTTTGAGATCTTAAACTCATTTTTGATCTAATATTCTCCTTTAATTTTTGAAAATGATGTAATATAATATGGCCTCTATTATTAACAAATAATAACTCTGGCTATTAGTTTAAAAAAAATTACATAAAAGGATATCAAAATTATAAAAAAAGATCAATAAAATCTTCCATAAGTTTTTTGTGGGTCATTATTTATAATTTTGGGTCATTTTCCTGTAATTTTTACCTTTTTTAATTTTTAAGGTCATTTTCTATATTAACTGTCAAAGTAAACTTGTATTAATGATAGGGATGAAATTGCTCTTTTAAAAAAGGAAACATTATTGCACTAAAAAAGAGTTTACGCCCCTAAAAACCTCCTATACTTATAATTTAAAAGTAAAATTGCCCTTTAATCCTTTAATTAAATGAGTACAAGAGATAGAGGAACTCACTTGTTGTGGCCAATCCCCATCTTTTAATTGAGAATTAGTTAACATTTTTTGCTCCGCGATGAAGAGGGGTTGAGTCTCTCTTTGCCTAATAATCCAACCAAATAAAGAAGATTAGCCCAAAATAAGATGCGTGCACGTCCTCTAAAATCATGTTGACTACAAAATTTATGTTGTAAATTAAAGAGAAGAAGATTGATGACTTGCTTGGCCAGCACAAATAAGACCCATCATGGCCTATGATGTTTGTATTGCATGTGATCGGCTTCCTTCAAGCGATACGTACATCTGCATCATCCATCAAAGTCTTCAAAGTTCAAACTAACTATCAACACAATACTAAAAATGATAGGATAAATGAGCAAATTACCCCCTAAACTTTATGTCCAATAGCACTATAAACCTTGAACCCAATTAATATATAAATTCTTCCTTCAACTTTTGAAAATTATATCATTTTGCCATTGCCATTAATGAAAGTTAAATTTGATCATTAGTTGACTAAAAAATGACATGAATTATGGTCTTTTTTTGTAATTTTTTGGGTCTTTATCTGTAATTTTTGTGCACTTTGTTGTAATTGTTTGGTCCTTTTTTATCATTTTTTGGTTAATTAACAATTAAAGTTAATTTTTGTTAACGATAGGGGATCAAATTGTATCGTTTTTAAAAGTTGAGGGAATGTTTTGTACAATAAATGAGTTCAGGGTCTATGGTGCTATTGGACCTAAAGTTTATGGGTAATTTGCTTATTTATCCAAAATAATATTAGCATTGAAATGAAATAGATACTAACTATATGTTCACCTTTTTAGGGCATGAAAGATAGCTCTCTCCCTACCCACCATCTTGTTTCTGTGTTATTTGAAGAAAATTGGCTACTTATGAGTCTTGCTAGCTGCAACAAGTCCACCACGTGCAAACATTGTTCCATTGATTAAGCATATTCCCCAGTTTCCATACCGAGAGCCATCATCTGTCTGTATCTCTTCAATGTATCTCACAGCTTAGTCAATGAAATTCTGGATTTCTTTCTCTCTATGTGTTAGATATAGCTCTCTAAACGAAAGTACAGCTTGTATTGCTACTCCAGTGGACTCTACACTTTCATGCTCCATTACAGTATTCTCTAAAAATTCAATAGGATTCAACACCTAGCTACTCCCCCAAACAAGCAAATTAATTCATGTATTAATGTATACACAAAAATCTTATTTTTGAGCCTAAAGTATATTTACTTTACTTTAAATATCAATAAAGCATAACTCTTCACTAGTACAAAATTTGGCTTTTATAGGGGACTTTTTACATCGGTTGGAAGGCAAACGATGTAAAAAGTCCAAGCGGTGGCAATTTTGTAATATCAACCGTGACTATTAGACTTTTTATATCGGGTGCTTTTTTAACCGATGTAAAAAGTACTTTCTACATCAGGTAGAAAAGCACCCGATGTAGAAAATATACTTTTTACATCAAGTGATAGAGAACCCGATGTAAAAAGTACTTTAAATTTTTTAAAAAATTAAAAAAATATACACTTTTTACATCGGATGCTTTTCTACCCGATGTAGAAAGTGGACTTTCTACATTGGGCGCTCTATCACTCGATGTAAAAAGTTTTTTGAATTTTCAAAAATATTAAAAAAATAAACACTTTTTACATCGGTTTTAGTGGTAACCGATGTAAAAAGTATTATCTACATCTGTTACCTTAGCAACTGATGTAAAAAGTCATTTAAAATTTTAGTTCTCATCATCGTCCTCACACAGAACATGTTTGCATCATTTTCCTCCTTGTCTTCTACTCTTCTCGCCTCCATATTGTGTTTCCGTCCTCCTCCTCCTCTTTATCCCTTCTCCCTAAATAAGAGACCTAAAACCCAAGATCCATTTTCTCCAAATCCTTCTCCTTCTTCCTCCAAAGTTATTTTCGCATAGTCAGAGGACAGTTTTATTAAATCTGCTCTTACAGATTCGTTAACCATTGGATCAAGCTAACATTTTGTCAGATAGTTTGGAACGTCCAATGCGTCATTTTCAACGGTTGGATCATTGATTAGGTTCCAGATGTGAGATTTATTTTGTTTGCATTATAGCCTCTGTTTTAGGTGCTTCCACCATTCTTCTCCTCCTTCTCTCACCTTCTCTCTCTTGTGTAGCATCTCATTGGTGTCATTCTTGCCAAATTTAGGTTCCCTTAGCTTGAATATTACTCATTCTTAGTTATTTATATGTTACCATTGAATATGAATTTGATCCTGGTTGATATTGCTTATTTACTTTTGGTTGAATTTGCTAATTAAAGGATATGCAAAAGTTAATACCCTATTCGATTTGTGCATCCAAGTTCATGACTGAATTGTTTTCATTTATATTTTATATATGTTTGCAATAGCCTCAGCAAAATAAAATGAGAATAAAAAGTAATCAAACAACTATATAGACAATGGTAAGGTCTTAGTTCTTTCCCTTACCCTGTTTTTGGTTATTCAATATGTCATGATAGATTTGCATACTAACTTGTGCGGTTTCTAGGTTGCTTGTGGTGGAAATGGTGATAGTATTGTTTCTACAACCATGTTTTTGAATTCTATAGTGATTTTCTTATTAATGATTTTCATACTTTCTTTTGTTGTTGTTTAATACCCCTTCTATATATGATGTTATTTTGGTTTCATGGCATAAATACTACATGTTTAAGAAATTTTCTTTGCCTTATTTTTTTAATTAAATGATTTCATGTCTTAATGAGGTGAGCAAAAGGATTCATGCTTCGCACCTTAAGTTGGCTTTACATATATTTTTCTGCTCATAAAATGCTAAGTTAACTTCAACAAAGTGCTACTTACTTGGTTCATTTTTAGTTATCTATCTATTTATTAATATTAATTATTTTTCTTCTTCTTCATGTTCAAGGTATTCACTATAGGAGGAAGTGGTTGCAAATGCAAGAAAACAAGGCATTCTTCAATACTTTTGAGCTAGTCTTGCCCTGTCTGAAAGTTATCGTATGGTTGGAATATTAGAAATAGCCAAATATTCAATACTTATAAATATAAGATTTTATGTTTGCATATTCAAATTACTTGAGTAATGGCTATTCTTGGTAGTTTGCTTTAAATTTTCTATTTATAGTTAACCACTTTTTTCTTTCCAATATCTCTTTAGTTGTGTTGAGCACTTTTTGTATATGATTTTGGCCTTCTATTCTAAGATAATTGTCCTATGTAAGCTAAAATTAAATCTACAATATGATTTTTTTGTAGTATGTATGTACCTATAATGTTTTCAGTAGTTAATAGTAGTTTCATTTTCTTCTACAAGGGTATGAAACCCATAGGACAAAAAAGCTAAGGCCTTACCAGATTTTGGGAATGAAGAGTATCAACACTTGGTGTGTGTATGTGTGTTCAACTTGCTCATATAGACAAAGAAGGAGTTAATGTTAAGAGCTTGTTCCCCTTGCTTTGGTGTACTTGTATTTTCTAAGGAATTTTAGGTTTTTTTAATTTAGCATACAAAAATTTTGTTTATATTGTTTAATTATAATTCCAATTCTTTTGTTATGATTTAAATAAATGAAAGTTGAATATAAATTGTTATATATTTGAATAAATTAAATAACTCTTTCTTATTTTATGGCTATTGAATTTTATTTCTATTTATTTTAGAGGTTTTTTTTTGGATTGTAGGGTTTACAACCTAGAAAAACAACCCTATTTTTTTTCAAAATAATATTGCTATCTACAGCGGTTGTAGAAAAAATCATAAATGACATTGAAGAAGATGGGCATTGTAGGAGATGAAATCTGATGCCATGTGATGAAGGAGAAGGCTAAATCAGGTCATATTTTGGCATATTTACGGAGTTTAGGTATGCTATTAATCTTCTATAAAAGTGGAGAGCACAGGAAAATTGGAGGTAGAGAGAGTTGAAGGCAAGGGAACGAGAAAGAACATAGGAGAGAAAAAAAATAGACCAAAAGAAGGAGGAGGTGATGATAATGGGGAGAGAAATATAAGTTTGTGAGAGATGAGTTGGAGGTGAGACTCAAGTCTGGAGGGGGCTGAGCTTTAGGAGTGCTATCTAATTTAGAGAGAGAGCTAGAGATTGAGATAGAGCCATAAGGAAAATAGAGAGAACTAAAGGATCGAAAAGGAAAAAAAAGAAGATAACAAAGAAGATGGAGAAAAGAAGGAGGACAAAGAGGATGAAGAACCAGTGAAGAACAATCAAAACACTTATAGAGGATGAACAAAATCAAGGTGATGAGGGAGGTGGAAGAAACTAATCTAACAGGTTTCCAAATCTACCTAAATTGACACATTCGAAATATTGGTATTTGATTCTTGTTCATAATGTTAAGCATGCAAAGATTAGATTAATTTTAAGGTTGAGGAAACATGAGTCACGATAATGTTATTTGAATGTTGAAAAATAATCCTTTAGCTATCTTTAGAAAATTTTTTGTCATGAGATTGATGTATACCTTGTCAACAATTTGGATGATATATTTTGCTGTAGATTGATAGTGCTGTAATGGGTTTTGTATATGGATATATCCTGATTAGAATGAGATGCTCTTTGGTTTGATTTTTGTATGTATGCCTATGTTGTGTGTTTCTTCTACCTTGGTGATTTATGTATGTTGAAAGCCTTTTATATGATTGGAGACGGAATGGCAATCTATGATTTCTTTTGTTGAAGTATTTTTCCCCTTTTTAAAAGAATTATGATTCGGACTGTTTGCATCATGAGAGATGTCCATTAAGGTGTTTGAAAATATGATGGTATCCTCCCTAGTTTGAAATGTCACGCCTTAAAATAAAAGGTGACCGGTACGGGTGTAAAGCACTTCTCACATTCCCATAAGTCTTAAAATAAAAATTCATTTTCATTTTTCAAAAGTTTAATAAGATAATATGAAAGTTCTAACAATTTTGATACTGATTGTCATAACAAAGTTTTAATATTTCTGTAGAAATTTCGGCAAAACCTCCCTTATAAATAGGATCTCTCAAAAATTCTACAACACAAAAATTTTACAGATTATAGTATCAATTAGGAGCTAGCTCCTTCCAGCCAGTAAATAATATACAAATTAAAATAAAATCTAACAACAATCTATGTGGAGCAATTGAGTTTTGTTTTAAATTTAAAATACATGAATCCAAAATATTTAAATCAAAAGTAACAATACCAAGTAAAAATTTCCACCCAGTATGACTGTATAGCCTCTTTAGAGGTTGATGGTAGGATTAATGTCCGTTACTAAGTCTAAGACCAAAATAAATTTTTCTAACAAATAGCATCCCTAAAAATAAATTTAAAAGAATTAAAATAATAAACCCAAATAATAGTGCAAACCAACTAAAAAGATGATAACCCAACATAATAACTTCATAAGTGTGTAAATCATGATCGTAACCACAAATGAGAGCGAATTAGAAATACTTTATTCTATCATGCTTAAAGAAAACAAATTATTCATACATTGATCAAAATAATATCCTTGCTAACTGAAACTATTAAAATTTTGAAAACCCATGTTAATCAAAATTTAGCATTTGCAAGAACTCAGCAGAACAAGTAACAAACGTCAACACACAGTTTACGAGGGTAAATAACTAAATGCAGCTCATTTCACGAAGATGAACATGGACACACAGTCCACGAGAGTAAGTAACCAAACGCAACCGAAGCTACAAAACAATTGTAGATACACAATCCATGAGGGTAATACTAATCAAACGTGAGTATAAAGCCCACGAATAACAAACGTGAGAACAAATCTCATGATACAAACTAGCTAGTTATTAACCATAGCAAGCTACGGGGTAACAGAACTACTATTAGTAGCAGTGTTATGTTTAGAATCATCTTAAAATCAAGTTTTAAACATGCAAGAAAAACAATCACTTTTGAAATACAATTTATATTTTTAATATCCAACTCGCATGAATAATTTCAAATTCTAATTTAATAGTTGTTGAAAATAATATTTCATAAATAATGTACAAGTTTGCGTTAATCAAAATAACCAAGAATTTTCAGAGTTTAGTAGATAAAAATGATTTAGTAAATATTGGAATTACATTTCTTGAGGAAATAAATGCATATATCATCATCTAATTTTTCATTATCAATATTTCATAATTTTCAAAACTAAGGTAATTCATAAGAGTAAAGTATTTCAATAAAGTCTATTAAAAATAAATTAAACGGAATGCTATTCATTTACTTATTAAAGTTCTAATTCTTAAAGATATTCTTCTTTTAATTTTTGTCAGGATCTTGCTCTTCCGCACACCCTGTAAAGATGTAAATAAATACAATTTTAATAAATTTTTAATTTATTAGACAATATCAACCACCCACCATCATTTACAAATTGCAAAACTAAAATTCATGCTTTAGAGTTGATCCAAGCACTATTCATATCACTAGTCTACTCTAACTTGTTTTAACCATACCAAATACCTTAGGTGTATTACTTCTACCTCTTTATTTTAAAATATCCAACAATTTTTCAACAATCAGACAAACTCCAAGTCTTCAAATAACTACATGTAAGCTCATAATCCAATTTCTTTAAAAGTCTACAAATTCATTCATAATTCAATAGCTTCCAAACTAACATACTTTTCCTACTAAGCATTTTATTGAATAATTTATGGGCATAATTACCAAGCCAAGAATAATCTTTCTTGCTAGATTTCAGTTTCCTTAAACCTTAGGATATTAATAATCACTAGTGCAAAATAAAATTTTAATGACACATTTTTTGCCACAGTTTCTCAAAAACCTGTGGCAATATATGTACAAGTGGCTTTTTCATAATTAAATGCTTATGTATTCCATTTATAGCCACAGTCCTAAGATTAACCGTTGCCATAAATGAAATTAGTTAAAGTAAATTAATTTAATTAATTTTAAAAAATTAAATCATATAATTTAATTAATTAGTTAAATTAAATTATTACTCAATTGTTTATTACCTAAATATAATTAATTTTAAAAATAACTATAATAAATTAAATTAATTAAGACACAAATACATAAATTATTTATTTTAAAATTTTAATTTTAATAAATTAAAATAAAATTTAGTAATTAATAATATAATTCTAATAAATTATGTTCATTAAATATTTCTTATTTTAGGTAAATTATTTTTTATTAAATAAATTAAATTAATTAAGTATTTTTGAAATTAATTTATCTTATTTTAGGTTAATATATCTTAATTTCAGACATATTAATTATGTCTGAAATTTTGACATAATTATATGTCTAAATTTCAGACATAATTAATATGTCTGAAATTCAGACAGCTTCGGCGATAGGCGCTCGGGTGCCTGTCGCCGAATGTATGTCTAAATTTCAAACATATTTAATGTCTAAAATTCAGACATCTTCGTCGATAGGCGCCCTCGTGACTGTCGTCGAAGATGTCTGGATTCAAACATTAATATGTCGGAATCCAGACATTTTCATCAGAGACAGCCACAGTGCCGCATGTTTCGTCCTATTCTCCCTTTCCCTCAGCTCGTTTCCCTCAGCTCGTTTCCCTTAGCTCATTTCCCTCAGCTTGTTTCCCTTAGCTGTCGTCGCTACCATCATCCTTAGCTCTTTCCCTTCAGCTCATTTCCCCTTAGCTCGTCTTCTTCTCCAGCTCCGCAGCTTCGCCGTCCAGCTGCATTTCCCACAGCTTACCTCCAGCTGCATTTCCCACAGCTCCTCTCTCTACCTCTCCAGCCGCCGCTAGCTGCTATCTCTTCCGGATTTCGTCTATAAGGTTTTTTTTTGGGCAAATTTTAGCTACTTTTTGTACTTAATTATTTTTAGCTTCTAATTTTTTTACAATTTTTTAAATTTCTTTTCCTACTATTTTTTTATTTTTAAGTTTATTTGTTGGGTTAAATTTGGATTGTTACTAATTAATTATTTATTACTTAATTAGTTTATTTTTTTTATTACAGCTTGCCTCTTGTTATTTTTTAAGTTTTTTTAAATTTTTTTTTCTTCAAAGAATTTATACTATTGATTGTTGATTAGAGTTGATAGTTATTAAAATTTCAATTAAAATTTACTTAAATTGATCAAATTGAGGGTTTAGTGTTCGAGAAAATCTCAATTTATAAGTTGTTATGCTGCCAATTTTTTTTAAAATTTTCATGATATTAATTTCTTTAGGTTTAGTATAATTAATTTCTTTTTAAGTTTATTTGTTGGGATGAATTGTGAACCCCATTATCATAAATTACAATATTGACTATTGATTAGAGTTGATAATTATCAAAATATCAATCGTGGTTTACTTAAATTGATCAAATTGAAGGTTCAGTGCTCGAGAAAATCTCAATTTATAAGTTGTTATACTGTCAATTTTTTTTTAATTTTCATGATATATAATTTCTTTAGGTTTAGTATAATTAATTTCTTTTTAAGTTTGTTTGTTGGGATGAATTGTGAAGCCCATTATCATAAATTATAATATTGACTATTGATTAGAGTTGATAATTATCAAAATATCAATCGTGGTTTACTTAAATTGATCAAATTGAAGGTTCAGTGCTCGAGAAAATCTCAATTTACAAGTTGTTATGCTGTTGATTTTTTTTTTTAAATTTTCATGATATTAATTTCTTTATGTTTAGTATAATTAATTTGTAGTTGAATAATTGATATTTTTAAAATTTCTTGAAATTGCCATTTTAGTAACATTAAATTGATAGAATTGAAGGATTTAGTATCTCAAAGATCTCGCTTTATAAATTGTTATGATGCCGTAGTTGGATAAGATCTTGCTTTTTTGGAATAGGTAATGATGAACCGTAGTTGGATAGATGCTTTGCGAACAAGTGATGAATATGAGAAGAGGGTAGATCAATTTTTGGAATTTGCAAAGAACAATGTTCCTAATAACAAAGAATTGTTCTATTGTCCTTGTGTTAAGTGCTTGAATGGGTTGCGACAAAGTTCTATGGAGATTAAGGATCACCTAATTTGTTTTAGGTTTTACAAAACATATAGACAGTGGGTATTGCATGGTGAATCTAGAAAACGTAGTATACCACAAGTTGAGAATGATGATGTGGATTTTGGTGATCAAATAAAGGATATATTATGTGACATTGGCATTGAAGTTGTTGAAAAGGTGCACAAATATGATAGCTTGTGCACTAATTCAGAAACTCCTTTGTATCTAGGGTGTACAAAATATACAAGATTGACAGCGATGCTAAAGTTGTTCAACTTGAAAGCCAAATATGGGTAGAGCAATAAGAGTTTTACAGAGTTGCTTAAATTATTGAAAGAGATGCTTCCCGAGGGTAACACACTTTCGAGTAGTTACTATGAAGCCAAAAAAATATTATGTCCAATAGGTTTGGAATACCAAAAGATACATGCTTGCCCTAATGACTATATATTGCACAAAAATGATTTTGAAGTGTTGGATGTGTGCCCAGTTTGTAGGGCATCACGTTACAAAGTAAAAGAAATAGACGGTAGTGATGATTCCATTACTAAGAGGCCTCCAGCGAAGGTATTATGATATCTTCCTATAATACCGAGGTTTAAGTGCTTGTTCGCTAATCTAAATGAGGCTAAGAACTTGCGATGGCATGTTGATGAGAGAAAAATTAATGGCATGCTCCGGCATCCAGCTGATTCTCCACAATGGAAAGGAATTGATCAAACATTTCCTGAATTTGGCAATGAGCCTAGAAATCGTAGGCTTGGACTATGTACAGATGGCATGAATCCTTATGAAAATCTTAGCAGTTAACATAGCTCATGGCCTGTTCTGTTAGTGATTTATAATCTTCCTCCATGGTTGTGCATGAAACGTAAATATATCATGCTGTTTTTGATGATTTCAGGCCCTAAACAACCAGGAAATGATATAGATGTTTACTTAGCACCATTGATTGAAGATTGGAAGATGATGTGGGAGGTAGGTGTGGATGTGTTTGATTCATATCGAAATAAGTCTTTCAAGTTACGAGCTATGATTTTTTACACAATAAATGATTTTCCTGCATATAGAAATCTGTCTGGATACAGTGTGAAGGGGCATAAAGCATGCCCTATTTGTGAAGAAAATACATCCTATCAACAGCTAAAATATGGGAAGAAGACAGTCTATCTTGGTCATCGAAGATTCCTGAGACGAGACCATCCTTATCATAGGCAGAAGAAATCATTCAATGACTATCAAGAGTATGATGAAGCTCCAAAGCCATTAACTGCAAGCTTGGTTTATGAACGGGTCAAAGACATTAATGTGGTATTCAGTAAGAGCCAGAAAAAGGAAGCTCAAAAAATCCATGGAAAAAGAGGTCAATTTTTTTTTAATCTCCCTTATTGGAGCACCCTTGAGGTGAGATACAATATTGATGTGATGTATGTAGAAAAAAATATATGTGACAGTCTCATTGGAACATTGTTAGATATAAAAGGGAAGACCAAGGATGGAGTCAAAGCAAGACTAGACTTACTTGACATGAGAATACGAACAAACTTGGGTCCAAGAGCAGAAGGAAAGAAGACTTACATGAGCACAGCTCCTCATACTTTGTCTAAAAGAGAGAAAAGAAGTTTTTGCGAGTGTCTACATGGTGTTAAAATGCCACAAGGATATTCTTCAAATGTCAAGAACCTTATATCAATGAAAGATTTAAAATTGGTTGGTTTGAAGTCTCACGATTGCTATGTACTAATTCAACAATTGTTACCAGTAACCATTCGAGATATTTTAGAGGAAAAGGTGAGAAAATCAATTATTAGACTATGTGTCTTTTTCAACACAATTTGCAATAAAGTAATTGATCCTGAGAAATTAGGTGAGTTGCAAAATGATGTTGTCATTACCTTGTGTCAGTTAGAAATGTATTTTGTTCCCTCCTTTTTTGACATCATGGTACATTTAATTGTACATTTAGTAAGGGAGGTAAAGTTTTACGATCTTGTCTATCTACGTTGGATGTATCCATTTAAGCGGTACATGAAAATTCTTAAAGGCTATGTGAAGAATCCCCATCATTCAGAAGCCTCTATTGTTGAAAGATATGTTACTGAGGAGGTTATCGAGTTTTGTACTGAATACCTATCTGAAGTCAAATCTATTGGTGTTCCCGAATCTTGCCATGAGGGAGTGAGAGTTGAAGGGCAAGGGACACGAGGCATGAAAGTAAAGCGCATGACTCATGAAGAAATGCAACAAGCACACTTGTACATCTTGAACAACACCAATGATATGCAAGATTATTTAGATGCGTACAAAAAGGAATTACGAGATCAGTATCCTAAAAAGGCTGATAAGTGGTTGTTAAGTGAGCACAATAGACATTTTTTACTCTGGTTTAAGGCGAAGGTAAAGGAGGATCGTAAGAAGTCTAATGTTTCAGAAGCAATAAGATGGTTAGCTAGTGGGCCTAGCTTTGATGTTACTACTTGGAGTGCATATGACATTAACAGATATTCATTCTACACAAAAATATAGGATGACAATAGCACCATCCAAAATAGTGGGGTAATGGTAATAGCTGAAGCAACTCATTTTTCTAGTGCAAAAGATAAAAATCCAATATTAACATCCTCATCATATTTTGGGGTCATTGAAGAGATATGGGAAGCTGACTACTTTAAATTTAAGGTACCTATTTTCAAGTGTAGATGGGTTGATATTAAGAATGGTGTTCAAGAAAACAAGTTGGGTTTTACTTTAGTGGATCTTAATAAGGCAAAATATATGGATGAGCCTTTTATAATGGCAACTCATGCAAAACAAGTTTTTTATGTCATTGATCCAACTGATAAGAGGTTATCTGTGGTTTTATTAGGAAAAAGTCTCCTTAGTCATGGTGAGAATGATGAAACGAGTTTTGATATTGAAGAGATTCCTCCTTTTATGCCAACCCCGCCCCTATTGGATGTGGAAGATGAAGATGACATATATGATGTTAGAACTGATCATGACGAAGGTTTATGGGAGAACTAAAATATTTTTATAATGGTAATAGAATACAATAGGACTTTTTTGATTTATTTGATTTTTTTTATACTTTCATTTTTACATTAATTTAAATTTATTATATTTCTTGCCACTGACTTTATTTATCTTATTTGTTTTAGAAAAATTATGGAGAATCCAGTAATTGAAAAAAAAATTCTAAAAGAGGTAAAAGAGGGGCCACACAACTTACTAAGTTGGCTCAAATTTATAGAAAAATTCATCTTGATTTTGATGATAATGGCCAACCAATTGATAAGAAACAAGGAAACATATTTAAAAGTTTTGTGGGTTTGGTGGCACGTCAAAAAATCAGCATCTTGGAGGAAGAGTGGGATGATGTCAATGAAAGTGACAGAAACGATGTTTGGGAATCTATACTGGTATTTCCTATTGCTATACGTTATATCTATTTTTTTAAATATATGTTGTTATTAAATTCATTATTGATATGTTTATTTTGTAGATTACTTATGACATCAAGGAAACTCCATTTTTAAAAGACAAGTGGTTAAAGTATGCTAGGGACTGATGGAGGGACTTTTAATCCAAGCTTACCAGAAAATATGTCTTTCCTAAAAATGGCAACGAAAATGATGATAGTGACAATGATGCCAACATAAAAAAACCTTGGGAGAAATATCCATTTATTGATTATGACACGTGGATAAAATTTGTTCACAGTAGACACGATCCCAAGTTTTTGGTAAGTAAAGGAAGAATATGACAATTTATTTAATGTTAGTGAAGCTTTATTTTTAACAAATTCTTTTCATTATTTGTTAATAGGAAAAAAGTCAAAAGGGTTAAGAGCGTTGAAAGAAAAATCTATACAACCATATTATGTCTCGAGGAGGGTACGCATATATTTATGATATAATGAATCAAGAGAAGTGGGAAGCTAAAAGACAAGCGGCAGGAGTTGATAATATTAAAGAAGTTTCTCCTCCATCTCCTGTTAATCATGCTCAAGCATGGAAGAGAGGACGGATGAATAAAAAGGAAGAGTTTATTTCCCCGAAGGCTAGAGAAGTAGCTGTTGTAAGTATTTTTACAGTCAATATCTTAATCATATAATTGAAATTTATTATTTACACTAATTTCTACTTGCTTGCATGTTCCAGGATGCTCTTACAGAAGCAACATCCGAGGGGACCTTTGTGTCTACTGGTAGAAAGGACATATTGACCACGGCCTTAGGGAGTAAAGAGCAATCCGATCGTGTTAAGGGGGTTCTTAAAGGTATGGGTATAAGATAATATTTTGGACCTCCACCTTCTAATCTTATACCAATCCAGCAAGTGCAAATGATGATAGCGGAATGCAAGTCAAGCATGATGATGGAAATGCAATCAATGATTAGTAATTTGCAAATGCAACCACAACAAACATCGAATTATGGTGGTGCTACAGAGCCAGTGTGTGATCTTAGTTTATCAGATCAAGGAATGCCATGCATACTTTATGTGAAGGATCATGGCAAAAGAGTAGTTGCATATGAAAAGGTGTATAACCATGCAACTACAGTCCACCATCAACAGATACAATATAACCAGGTAAAGGTGATGGTTGAAGAGGTTGTGGATGCTAATGCTCCTGTACTATTTCCTACTGAGGAGGTGGAAATAATAGGACAAGCTCAACATAATTTCATTATTTGGTTAAAAAAGCTAGTTCGACAAGTTACTGAAGAGGTATGAAAATGTTATAATTTTTTATTTTTTAATTAATAACATAGGTATTTCTAATTTTTATTATATGTTAATTATAGGAACTCTTACAATCAAAAGAATCTTTGGGTTCCAATCCCCAACCGATGCAAGATGATTTGAAATGATTGGCTTCAGTAGTGGTTGACATGAATGAATTTTCTGATGAAATTAACATGATCGAAAAGATTTTTGGGAAGCCTATTACTTTCAGAGTTTCCAGAAAAGATATTTATGACCTTATTATTTTTGAGTGGTTGGACTTGTCAATAATTCAAGTTTTTATCATGTAAGTATTCTTTTTTATTTCTAAATTAATATTTGATATTTTTATTTTATTACTAACATATGTCTAATTATCAAAGGTACCTTCACAAGATATGCACTGAACTCGGTGTTGATGAGAATTATGGGTTCTTATCTCCACTTTTAACCTCCATTGGCAAAGTGAATCAAAGAGCTTTTTATATTGAAAAGACGATGTGTAAGCAAAAGAAGACATGCTGGTTTTTACCAATTATTGAGAGGTATCAAATTTTAAATTCATCATTCAATTTATAAAAATATTTACTTAATAATGTGATATTAATATAAATTAATATATTGTAGTCATCATTGGATGCTTCCTGTCATTTGCCCATATGAAAATACTATATACTGGTTTTGTTTACTGAAAAGGAAAATAAGCGACGACATGAAGTCTTTGATTGAATCGTAAGTTTTTAAATAATTCCATTGTGTCATTAATAATATATATTTAATATTTTCTAAGTGTGTATATTTGATAAATAGATCTTTAGCGACATATTGGAAATTAGCGGGAATGGTTGACAAGAAAAAAAATAAAATCAAATTTGTACCAATGCAAGTAAGTATTTCAAATTTATTCCTTAATTAGAATGAAGATTATAATATTGGTTTAATGAATTTAATTATTTTTATTTTCTTTATAGTGTCTTCAACAACCAGGAAGTGTAGAATGCGATTATTATGTGATGATTTTTATGTATGAAATCATCACTCAAGGTATTGTTCACTCATTTGATCAAGTAATAATTTATAAATAATGATTTATAATTATAAAGTTTTCCATATACTTGAGTTATTATTGATACATATATTGTTATTGAATTTGTAGCACTTCCAAAGTTTAGAGCAATATTCTAAGCAAGAGTTGAGATATATACGCAATTTGCGGTCTAGTTTTTTCTTAGAATTAACAGGATTAGAGTAGAAACTTTTTAGATATTTTGTATTGGAAATGTAAGTTTAGTTTATGTACCAGACATATTTGTATTGGTCTTTGGAGCTGCTGTTTCTTAATTAATGCAAGTTTTGTAAGTAAGGGAATGTATATAGATATAAGTGTACGAGTAAAAAAAATATTGTATTTACGGCCACAGTTGTTACACTAACTGTGGTAAAAAGCCATTTATGGCGATAGATTGTGGCCATAAATGAGCTTTAGAATAATTTTTCGTCACAGTTGGTCTCGGACCTATATTTTTTGCCACTGTGTTTTTCGCCATAGGTGGTCTCAAACCTGTGACGAAAAATATTATATTTCACCACAGTTTGTTTTGAGCTATGGTAAAAAATGTCTATTTACTACCACATGATTTTCTACTACACTGCATCTTCCATCATCAAAAATACGTTTTAACTGTGGCGAAAAATGATTTTTGAACCGGTGAATCTAATTATTTTCAAATAGAACTCCAAGCTACAACATCATCTCCTTCCTCATACATCCACAATTACCATTTAAATTAAAATTCTCCTTCCTCCACATGCACGTATAGTCACGGTAATAGAGAGCCAAATTTTTGCAACTTCAATAATCAAAACACACATATACTAAGCAAGAGAAAGCAAGTCTTGAAGCTCCCTTACTTCAAGCAACCGGCAACACACATATAGGAAAGAGAAAAGCAAAACTTACAACTGAACAGGGGAGAGGAAGAACATATTATGGCAAGCAAGCAAGGAGAAAAACCACGTCAGCAGTAGTAGACCTAGCTCTCGACAGCACCAACAACAGCTTTGGCAACTTGGTTTATCCCCCACAGCCCGAACACAATGACACAGAGATAGAGCAAAAAATGGAGAGGCAACTGAAACAGGGAGCACGAATGAGTGAAGCAGATAACAATGCTCACGGTTGAGCTGGGAAAGGAAGGACTCACGAGAAGAACTTTCCAGCTCTGATGGCTTGGTCTCACTCCAGCAACAACTTGAACATGTACGACAGAAACAGAACAGCAAACTGAGAAAGAGAGACAGAGTTAGGAGATATGAAAGTGAACCTCTTAGAAGTTTCAAAGCTGAGACACTTCTTTACACTCACTAGCGACCCTTGAGATCGAGAAAAGGAATGGAGATATAGAGGGACGAGGAGACGAGTTGCTTCAGAATTCCCGATCTCTCTAGCTCTCTCTTGCACTCTGTAACCGACTCAAATAGGAGAGAGAAGAAAGAGGAAAATAAATCTAATGAGGGAGGGGTATTCAAGTAATTTCAGAGAAGCTAAAAAAAAAACAAAATCCCATTTTGTTGCATGAGGAGATTCGAACCTGAGACCTTCATTCCACTCTACCAATATTTCATATTGCCATTATTATTCCAAACATAAATAAAATATTTTTTAAAAAAGTTATTATATATTTATTATTATCATTATTATTTATTATATATGTATATATTTTTAAGGTTATCACATGAAAATTTTAGATAAAGGCTACGGTTTGAAAAATATTTGTTCCCCTATTTTTTTAAATTCTTATATGGTTGGCATGAGTTAGTATGGGGTTACTGATTGGTTACCTATAAAATCTTGCACGATCTTGTGCCCTTTAATGGTTAAAAGTATATCTCTATCATATTTAGGCTTTCAGGCACTTGGGAATCAAACATTAGTTGCATGCTAACTGCAGAAATTTTCCAAGTTGAAGACAGATGGGTCAAATTTGGTATAGATAGTTTGCCAATAATCAAGTGCAACTTCCTGTGACGGCATCATCTGAGATGGAAAAGACGATTGAATTAAAGACTTCTCCAAATATCTTAGATATCATTCAAGTACAGTAATAGAGCTTATAGGTATCTTGAAAATACGGCATCATTTGTAAGTTTGGAAACATGTATAAATATTACAAGTTTGGAAAAATTTGATAAGGTTAATGTCTACTTATACTCTACAGAAGCTCTTACATTAATCGCAATGAGTTTTCTACAAATCACCCTTTTACTATAGCTATCAATAAAATCAGATATCTTATTATGAGAGATTGGGCGATCATTTTTGATCACTTTTTTAGGGAAGAAAATAAATGTATGGATTGGTTAGCTCACCAAGCTCCTATTGAAAGTCCTAGCATTTATAATTTTTGATACTCCACCTCTTGATTGTATAAATTTTTTGTATGCTAGTATGAGATATCATATCACATAGGATGGTTTTTCCTTGGCCTCCTATTCAAAGAAAAAATGTTTTTGTTCACTACAATAGGTGGAGTTGCTGCAATCATCTCCTTTTCCAAACTTGTAATATTATGCGTTCTGAATTTCTTTAAAAACTCTAAACTGAAGTTCTGTTTACTGTCCCAATTTGTTTGATTTGGCTTTGAGCATATTCTCACCATATGTGCGTCTCAAGATAGGAGGGATTTCTTGTGATTGTAAGTTGGATTTTAGATGCATTTTAGCAGGAAAGAAAGTGTGGACCAAGCATGTTTGTTGGTGTTATCTTACTGATACGGATGAGACTTTGATTTGGTGTTAATCATTTTTTTTAAAAAAAATTAATTAGTACTATTGGAGAATTGCCCAATGGCTACTTACATGATTTATAATTTTATATGATTTTGTTTTAACGATAGAATGTGGCTGCTTCCTTTATTTACTTTTCTTCTTTTTGAATATCATTGAATCTTTGACCAACAAAAAAAAAAAAAAGAATACCATGGAAGCAGCAAGCCAAATATTTAAGATCACATGGTCGAGTCAAAAGAAAAATGTTCTACTTCCTATTTATTCCTTCAGTGAATTTATGTTTAAATGAATGATCCTCGAACATGTGTACCTTTTGATGGTCAGATGGTAAATATAAATATTAATTTTTAGATTTTACCATGTGAGATTTTAAGAGCTTCTGTAGACATTTAAAATGATCTTATATCTTGTAAATCAATAAAATTTTGCAGATATAAAGATCAAAATTATATATATATATATATATATATCAAACATGGGTTCCAACAGCTCATTACCTAAATTAACTCTCTCTTTCTATATAATTTGAATCAATTAAAAACATTTAAACAGTATCAGGTGAGATTTGAAGAATCTTTATAGATATTCATGTTAATCACCTTATTATGTGAGATAATAAGTTTTCGTGGCTATCGCGATTATTAATTTATATAGTAAACAATTGAATGGATCTTGTAAATAATGATATAATAAATATTAAAAAATAATTAATTAAATTAATGTATTTGAATAATAATCATTAAATTTTTGATCATGTGAGATTTTTAAATCTCTATAAACTTTTAGGATAATTATATTATCGTGTGAGTCAATAAAACTCTGCAAGTATATAACGATTAAAAAAACACACACACACACACATGCGCAAATTATGCATATATAATAAATTAATTAAATTAAAAAAATATTATTTAATCCTTTTATGGTGTGAGGGTTTGAATCTCTATAGATATGTAGATTTAGAATTATTATATTACCATGTAAGTTAATAAGGCTTTATAAGTATGACAATTAAGATTTTTTTTTTAAAATATGTATATTGATGCTTAAAAGTTGGTAAATAAATTAAGCTATTTGATTATTTTATCTTGTGAGATTTTATAATATCTACAGATAATAAGATTAATTGTATTACCATGTGAGTCAATAAGACATTGTAGGTACAATAATTAAATTTACAAAATATCTAAAAGAAAAAAAATAATTTTAAATATTTTAAAATAATGATTGATAAAAAATAATCATTTAAAATTATTAATATTAAAGTTAAATGGTTAAAAATATATTTTATAAAATAAAAGTATTATATTTTGGAATTCAAACATAATCCACTTTCCTTCGCGCACGAATATAATTAACTGGGCAATTCCAGGATGTGACAACACAGGGCACATATTTATTGGCCATGATGATGATAATGCTGACCATTATATTATATTTGGCACTAAACCACGTTCCTGGTGAAGGTAATAAATTTGCAGACCACTTAGCTAACATTGCACAGGATGGTCCTAATAGTCACCTTTCTCTGTTCTTTCACCAGGCTCCTCATGGTTGTAGATCTTCAATTTCGCAGGACAAACTCGTGGCTATTATCCCTCATGCTTAGACTTTTTGGTGTGTCTACTTTGTATTATTTTCCACTGTTATGCTAGCCTCATCAACCCCCCCCCCCCCAAAAAAAAAGGACCGCCAAAAGAGAAATATGAATTTCGTGGTTTGGATGGAAATTGAAAGGTTCTAACCGTTCATTCTATCTAATGGTTGAGAAGAGAAGGATGCACAAAAAGCTTTATCTTATGCAAAACACACAATTTTTTTATGCTCTTTAAAACTTAATTCTTCATAGTTTTTTAAAATTTTGTTGGCAAAAATAATAGTTCTTTAGAATTTAAATTGTGAAGTTAGTTTTTTTTTGTTAAAATAAAAAGTAAAAAAATTTATTAGATATAATCCACCCTCTGCATCTTCTAACGAGTATTCTTTCTAAGTCATAATATAAGTTACTTTCTAAAAATATTCATTGGTCCAAAATATAGGGGTTGGGTAATTTTTTTTTCATTTATACAATTGCTTTTTTTTTTATTCCTTGTCTTTAAATGCTCCATATAAAAGCACACTTTGGTCCAAAATATAAGGTATTAGATAAATTTTATATTTTTTGCCTTGCTTTTTTTTTTTTTTTCTTGTCTTTAAATGCTCTATATTTAAAGATCATGTACATATACTAGACAAACTCAATGACATAAGTGTAAAGATGTAGACATTTTTAGGAAAATAAGATTTCAACTAGTATTTTTCATAAATATAAATTGATTATTAATAACATATATTGTGATTCAAAGGGAGTGAGTTTTTCAGAATTTAAGTTGAGAAGTAATTTTTTATTATAGAAAAAATGTTTATATGCTTTTTAGATAATAAGACTTTTTGTGCACCTCCTTCTTCCCAACCATTAGATAGAATGAACAGTCAATATTCTCCCACTTCTCATCCACTGCATGAAATTCACTACTATTAAACTTAACATTATTGAGCTGTCAAGAGAATACTAAAATTTTAATTATAATTTAAAGAAATAATTACTAAAATAACTAATAAAAAGTTACTTGTGAATTTAGAGAAGTTAATTAGTTGTGAATTTTAAAAAAAAATATTACCTTTGAATTAAAAAAAATGTCAATTGTAAATGGATGTAGATAATCTCATAAATTTATGCACACTTCATTTGTGAATTTAAGGATAAGCACTTAATTATGAATTTTCAAAAATTGAATTTATGAAAAGTTGGTTTTAAATAAACAGACAGTATTGTGAATTTATGTATTGTCACTTGCAATTTAAAACAATTAGTTGTAAATTTATTTATTTTTCCAAAAAAAGAGCCAATCACAAATAAAAGGAAAAAAAAGTGACAAAACAAGAAAACAAAATGAATACTGTATATATATATATATATATATATTTTAAGAGTAAATGCCTGCATAATTTAAGACATTATTATTAAATGCTACCTGTTGACATCAAGAGACCCAGGCTGCTACCAAACTAACATGCTCTAACCCAAGGATAGTAAAACGATAAGCAAATATGATATCAAGTTTGAGTTAGCTGTAAATTTTAAAAATAATGTTAATTATTTATGAATCTACATAACGATTACTATAAATGGATACAAATAATCTTAATTGTTATATCTATGATTTATGAGTTCTCTCTCATTTCTAAATATCCCATTCATAGTTCATTTTTTATAAATTTATAAGTAACTTTCATGAAATTGACAAGTAATGATCTCCCTAAATTCATAAATAGCAATGCATGTAAAATTATGATGAAATTATCAGTTCATTCATAAAGCGAGAACAATTTCCATTTTTTTTATTTTAAAAAAAATCAAATGAGAATAGTTTTGAAAATATTTAAATATAAACATTTATCCAGAGAATTTTTTTATTTTTAAAAAATAAAATTTTTTTTGGAAAACAAAATCCAATGTTCTCTTAAGTTTATAAGATATTTTAAAATATAAAACAAAAGGAAACGCTACCTTTAAACTTAAAAAAAAGAGTGTACCAAATATACCCTCATTTATTAAAAAATAATAATACATGAGGTAACATTTTTCCTAAATAAAAATAATGTATTGAAAATGTTGTAGATGAATAATGAAAATATACAAGATGATTGCTGAAAATAATTAACTCAAAAAATTTTAAATCCAACTTAAAACCATGTTTTTTTTAATTTCAAAATTTTAAGTTTTTATTTGTTAACTGTAATTAATGTTCTTAAAGAATCCTTAAATATCATTTCTCCAATAAATAAAGCTACTAATATTAGTTAAAATGAGGAATGTACACATACATGGTTCTTTTTGAACTATGTAAACAACTAAAAACCATGAATTTCAATATATATGACCCCGATATTCAAAGATGTCAATAGGAGTTCAAGACAATAAGCTAGTAGACTTTCCCTACAAGAAACATAAATTTCACCAAATTTTTATTCCCTCTTTTATTAATAACTGTTACATTTCCTATTCACATCACAAATTAAAGCAAATTACCTTCTTTTAACTCCAAGTGTTAGATATACTCCTCTATTTTCAAATTTAAGTAAATTATAACCAACTCACACATTTTAAGAAAGTTAATTAATTCTAATAATTATGTCTGAAATTGAAAAATTTAGATTAAAATAACAGTATGATCAATCCTTCATTTTTTCCCCCAATCTAATGATACTAACATTTAATGAAGGGCAATTATGGAAAGAGGTTAAAAATTCTCCTTGATAATTATTGTCTTGCGTATAGAAAAAAACAAGAAAGGATGTAAAAACTTTGCTTATATTTAAAAATGGAGGAACTACTTGCGTCTTGTAAGTCATCTATTATCTATTATCAAATATCAAGAGTTCCCATTTGTGTTTCATGCGGTAGAGAACAGAGCACAGTGAATGTTGACACTGGTGATGCAGAACCATGTTCATTGGCACTGACACAGTCCCATCTAGAAGAACAATCAGTTACATCTTGTTGTGCCCCAGTTGTGGGCCCACGTTCCTCATTAAGCTTTCTGCTATAAATCTGCTTAGTCAATTCAATAGCTCTACACCAAACTTTAGTTATAGTATCACTTGTGGGTTCATTATTACCTTCTTGAGTTGAAAAAAGCCTAATGATTGGATGATAGAAAATAGCAAGCAAATGGTAGACGTGACCCCAGAAATGACGATGAGAACCCAGAAACTTCCATGCCTGAAACTCTGTGTATCATTAGAATGTGTTGTTAGAGCAATCTTCTAAGCTATACAACCAATTTGCTTCCAAGTTGGTCAGTTATCCTTGCTCTGACAGTTACAATATTGCTTTAGAAAGATCTTTGGCCACTGGAGAGCCTTTCTGGAACATCTGCATATTAAAACATACATGTAAAAGCCATTTAGCAGAAGGTACCAAACCATTATAAGACCCATCAAGAACAATGTTAAATGTTTAACTGTGTGAAGCTATATGTATATTGTTTGCTATAACTTTATAGAAAATTACTTGCTATCCATGTCTATATATAATAATATATATCGGTTGAAACGCCATACCCACAAGATTCACATAGCTACTTACAAAGCCTAGTCCTCCAAAGCTGGTGGTGGGCTTGGTACTATAGTATCCCTCACAGTATCTACTCATAAATACTTTTTTCAAAAGGGAGTTCAAGAAAAGCAGCTGCCATCGAGTTGTTTTTGAAATTGCTGTCATAATAGTTCTCACCGTATACAGTGATGATGTTTTATGGCTTGAACTTTTAAACTTTCTCTAGGTATGTCCTGATAAATGAGTCACCATCATAGCCAATTTTCATGTTGTTCATCTTCAGCCACTCTATGCTCGTGACATTTGGCCTCAGTTGTTGAACTGTTAGCATTGAAGAAAGGCTAGCTGTGTAGCTTGAGTTTAGAGCCATAACTAGAAGAAGCCATGCTCCCATCACCATACGAGATAAGTTGCTATCATTTTCTCCCCCGTAAGATCATATCAGAGTTGAGTTTAATTGACATTTTAAGACTAAGAAACAATAATATTGACATATGAGGCTGACTATGATACATGACAAAATTGGAAAGGAATCCTACAGAGTACTGCTCAAAATTTTGGAACAAAGTAAAACTAATATGCACTATAATATTACAAAGGGTCTAAGCATGTTAAATTATGTAAAATGTTAGTTCTTAGATCATATATGTGGGGAAAACATGTGAGACACTGCAGAACAGAACATGTTTAATGTAGCAAAGAATGTTAATCATTAAAGTTTAGCTAAAATACTTACTATGGGCAAAGAATAGAGAGGAGAAGGTAAACCAAAAAGCAGTACTAAACTGGTTTTTCCAATTGCCATGAAACTCTGGATTAGGTGCTCGTTCAAGGTACCAAACTACTAACATTGTGTAAATCAAGATGGTACCAGTAACCACCCACACTTTCCAGGTGAAGGGCTTCAAAAACATCCATGTTGAGTCTTCAGACTTCACTGGAACTATCATTGACAATCCTGATTCTGCATATGGCACGGTAAAATCCACATATTGCAGTCTCTCTGCTAGTAAAGTCATGTCTCCAACCACCGAGTCATAAGTCTTTCATCACCAAATTATTCCAAGACAACAAAAAGAACAAATCATGATTTAGTTCAGAGAAGTAGAACAAATGTGGTGCCCATATTGGAAGTTCAATTAAATCTAGCGATCCACAGAACCTATAAACCAAGCATATGCACATGTATTCGCACATGTGAATTCTTATTTACACTAGTGCATACATTCAGTAAGTGAAAAATAGTAGAATTTTTTGTTATGGATGTGGTGATGTCAGAGTTTTCTTATAGCATATGTCAAGAGGAAGATATATTTAAATGTATATGAAATAGAGGGGGCAGCTTGCTAGTCAGGGAAGGGAAAAAAGGTGCTAGATTTGGCTGCTTAAAATTGATTGGCTATGATGCATATCATCTTAAAGAAAACTCAAATGAATGATGGAAGATATGGTTTTCAGTCTTCTACTTTTTGAACACTAGGAAAGAGAAGAGGTTAAATGAAAAGAGATTTTACCGTGTTGTACACCAGTTGAATCTGATCAGGATAGGTTACATTGCGAGGGTGAAACTCATAGGGAAGATCATACCCCAAAAGACCAAGAGCCTTTGTGAATTTGTCAATGCAGAATCCCTCAGGAATCTTTCCATAGTCTACTTTGACAAACTTGGAAAATAAAGCTCTTCCCGGCATTGCAATTTTCAATGGCTTTCTATCAGCAGGCATATTCCAACCTTTTGGAAGCCTCTCTGAATTCCCAGGCCATCGTACAACCCCATCCAAACTTCGTGGGTTAGCAGTAGAATTTTCTTCATTTTTTCCTGTAGGCAGGCTTGTGGTGACCCCTTTTCTTGAGTCCGAAAGTTTATTTCGTTATATCTCTTCTCAACTACATTTACTATCCTTTAATTTGGATAGGATTCTGCAAGAGCTGACCTGCTTCAAAATGAAATTCCCCACTTAAACCAAGGAAATTGCTGGACAATATTTCTCTTTGCATGGCCTTTAATTTGGGCTACTTCTTCTGTCACTTGCTGTTCTTTCTACGGCTTGAATGACAACTTTGATTCTATCACGTGCTTGCAAAGCATAAAATCCTGGGTTGCTATTATCTTCCTCGGGATTATTTGCACGAAAACTTTGTCGGAACCGAGCCTGAAAATCATGATATTCATGTGAGTAGTGCGTTTTGATTCCTAAAGATCCTCCCATATAGGAGGAAATGACAGACTTATCCACATATTCAAGCAAATTAGAATAGATGGGATATATTTTACTTGGTCAATGATGCAGTTGTTGACTGCAAAGTTAAAGACGAAATTGCTGGGCAACAAAATTGCTGAAAAAATGCTGACTATGTGAGTGGGTCACATATGACACGTATGTTCAAGCAACAACGTTGATATGTTGGATATAATTATCTCATCAGTTGATACAAAACAAAGGTTATGGTGAAGGATAGTATCTTTCACTCTAATTTTGAATATGAATTGAGGAATGATATATGGGAATGTTGAAAGTTGCATTCTCGGTGACTTTGAATGCTTATTTTTTATTTTTGAATAAGGAACAGGAAGGCTTCAAGTAGAAGGACGCTAATTTGAATGCTAAAAATGTGTAGTAGAAGACAAATTGCAGGTGGGATCTGGGAAAAAATGTGAAGAGATATAGGGGACCATAGGCGTGAGTTGACATAATTTGGTTTATATATACTTATTTTTCAAAAAATAATTATTCTCCCTTAATAGTATTTTAAAATTGATTTATTTTTAATTTATTTCCTAAATATTTGTTTTAAATTTTATAACTATCTTCTAACCTAGATTATTATCTTTCAATTTAATTATTTAACTTCATCAATAAGTTTCAATTTCATCTTTTTTTTTACTTTAATTTACTTAGTTCTAATTTAGTTTATTTTACTGATAAAACTAATAATTGGAGCTGCGCTCACATGCTTTGTATAAAATTGGAGAAGAGTTATATTATTAATGACTTATAAATAATAATGACTTTTTATAAATTTTATATTTTACACACACACAATATATATATATATATATATTTAAATTGATTTCATTTTATTTTACTGATAGACAAACTTTTAAATGTCATATAAGTTTTTAGAGATGAAGGATATTTTTGTGTTTGAAGTATTTATAAAATATAATTATTATCTTTTTGTATAGAAAAAAGAGAAATGTTTAAGAACAGTATGACCTAAATTTAATGTTTAAGAAATTAAATGAAATCCACTAGTTCAATTGGTTGGATATCGAAAACTAACATGTTCAATTCAGTATCAGAGTCAAAACCATGAACCAGTTCCCACCGCTGAAACTAATAGAAAACCAATGAATTAGAAATCGACTTGAACAGGTAAGAATTTTTTGTTTTTAATTTGAAAATTTTTTAAAAATGTAAATCATGTTTCTAAATTATATTTTATACATTATAGGTCTTAGAAAGAAAAACTAGTGTGCACAAATGTACAAGAAATACGTATATATATACACACACTTATACAACTTTAGATTTTAAAATATTATATAAATATTATATATCATAATTATTTTCTAATTATTTTGAAATCATAAAACACTTATTAATTTTCTTAAATTATATTTTTGAAGACCAGAGCACAATAGTGTCATACAATTCATATAGTTGATCCCATCTAGTAGGATAATGTTTATTGTTATCGTATATTTTTGAAGACCAGGGTACAATAGTATCATACAATTCATATAGTTGACCCCATTTAGTAGGATAATGTTTATTGTTATTGTATATTTTTGAAGACCAATAATAACATATTTATGCCAAATTGAAGAGATAACCCCTCACATTCTTGTCTTCAAATTTTAATTACTAATCAAATGATATTTAAAAAAAAAAAAAAAAGAAACAAAATGATTCATAACCTTAACCTCCAATGTTATATTATTCATCATATAAAATCAGACATCCTACATTATAAATGACACTAATTCAGCAAAATAATTGCCAACTAGTGCTCCAATTTATTTTGTTGGAGCAGGCTAAAATTAGCCCTACTTCTCAAAGAATGCTTAAATGTCATAGACTCCATATATATACACAAGTCACTAACACACAAGCTAAGATTACATAAAGATGCATACAAGAGACATATACGTATTCCATATTATTATAACATTTCTAAGCCAACCGATTGGGTCCGTCGAGGATTAACATAATCACCGGAAGTCCTTACACTCTCCCACCTCGAAGAATTCCGATGGCGAACAGTTTGTGTTCCACCAAATGTTGCAGCTCTTCCTAAATTTTGTTGAAATTGAAACTGCCAATATTGTTGTAAATGCCTGTGGCGAGTCTCCCAAGTGTCCTGTTCAAAACACCATTATCATCAGAAACTTCTACATTAATGTCTTGACCCGCTCCTCTTTCTTGATGATGGCAAGTCCCCAACAGAGCCACGATCAAGAAGATGGTGGAAGTGAGACCACTTATCACATAGAGAATCCAAAAGTCAGCAAGGGTCAGGCTTTCAACTTCAGAAGTTGACGACGTTGAGTCGCTTGAGCAATTATTGGAAGGAGTCAACCATTTGTCTTCCATACTCTTGAGAGTTCCATTTTCTGCTAGCCTTAAAATTCCTTCTGAGAAGTCTTTCACCAAGGGAGAGTTTCTTTGGAATACCTGCTTATATAGTTATAGTCAGAATTCAAAATCTACCTTTGTGACACTACTACAAAAAGGCATATAGGAATGCCATTTTCGGAGCGCTTATATATTTAAAAAAATCCTCAAATAGATGGAGGTAGACCTATGGGAGTATTTATTTAAGAAAGTGCTTCAAAAGAACTAACTTATAGGAATATTTTTTTTTTCAAAAAAAAAATTGGTAGGTTTCTATTTAAAAAAAATTACAAAACCTAAGGGAACATTTTATTTATAAGCATTCCAAAAGGTTAACAAATTTTTATTTTTTTAAAAAAAATTAATTAAAACCCCTGGAGAGTTTCTTGTAGGAGCCCAAGGAAGTGCTCCTATAAGTCTCAGTTAATACACATGGAAGTGCCCAGATACGGACCACTTTCAAAGCATTTATGTTGGCTTTTTTTTTTTTTTTTGGTTGGTAGTGTGAATGAAAATATAATGAAAAATTCAAAAATCAAGTTAAAATTAAGAAAGGTTGCAAGGTACTCACAAAGCCAAGGCCTCCAAATTTATAGCTAACAGAAATTGCAGTATATTCGTTGCAATACTTGCTTAGGAAAACCTTCTCATATGGGCTCTCAAGAAAGAGAGCAGAAATTTCTTTGCTTTTAAACTTGGCCACAAAGTCAGGTTCACCATCAAGATCTCTAATCTGGTCTCTGGGGAATCCATACACATTGAGCAGGTAGTTCTTCACAAATTGACTGCTATTATCACAGCCAACCGTTAACTTATTTTGCTTCAGCCACTGAATGTCTCTCTCATTATTCATGCGTTTTACAGTGAGCATAGAAGACAGATTTGCAGTGTAGCTTGAAGTCAGAACAAAAACCAGAAATAACCATACAGCAACCACCGCTCTTGCTGAGTTCCCGTGCGGTTTATCCCCTGAGGAACATCATCAAGTTAAAAGATAATAATTAAGATGCTGATTATTGTTATTAAGGAAATAGATGTAGACATTTTTAGACAAAATCATCAGTTAAACTTGATTCAGGAAATAAAACTTATAAGTGCCAATGGTTGGATTGAGGGGGGAAGGATTTGATATGCTCCTTAACATCATTGAGGAGAAAAAATTATAGTGCAAGACTACTAGAATTTTGTATTAATCACACTTAAGCTGGATGTACTCATGTTATGAGTTTGACAAGTGAAGTGGGGACTTGGGTTTTATAAGTTCAAGAACTCTTCTACCCAATAAGTTTTTTGGGATAAGTTTTCTTTTAGACTTATACTTATCATTAGTGTCATTCATTGAGATGCCCGAAGGGTTATTAGCCAGTAGGAGGCTAAGTAAAGTACTATAGAGTATAGCTATTAGGGACATAAGCACTCAAACAAAGTGGCGTTGTTTTGAATATCACATTAAGGAGCCTCAAAAGTAAAGTGAGATAAGTTCATGGGGCTCTTTTCCTAAACTAGCAAGTTTTTAGGATGTGTTTTTCTTAGTCCTTGTAACAACTCATCACAAACTTATATGGTTGTGATTTTGACTAATCATAATGTTTTAATTGCTCGACTTCATCTTACATCTAATAGAAACCTAAAAGTTATTTGGACTGAACAACGCTTAAATTATAAATTAACCCTTAGTAACAATACCATAAAACTCAAAGCAAAATAGGGAAGAGAAGTAAGATCAACATAGAGCTTGCATTTTTTTTTCAGTTGCGATTGAATCTTACCGTGAGCGAAAAATAGAGAAGAAAAGGCGAACCAAATTGTGCTGCTGAATTGAGTTTTCGTTGATCCTTCTTTATAGTAAGGGTTTAAGGGACGCTCCAAGAGCCAGATGGCAAGCGTTGTGTAGAAGAAGATAGCAGCAGTGGCCAACCACATTTGCCAGCTAAATGGCTTCACGAACAGAAATGTCGTCCCTTCCCTCTCTGCTGGAAATATGAGTGAAAGGCCTGAGTCTGTGTATGGCTGTGTGAAAGATACATTCTTGGATCGACCTTCAAGTATCGTTACGTCTCCAACAACAGCATCATAGGACTGTCATAATTCAGTGCAAACCAATAGGATTAGCTTTTTTCCCCACTTTACCCATTATATTTATTGACAACTAATCGCACTCAACTTTAATTTAAGATTCTGCATATTCATGACTTAATTGACTATCTCCCAGCCAGATAATTTACTGAATTGACTAATTCAAAAGCATATTGATCATTGAGTTATAATGACTGGGGTCAAGTTAGAATTTTCAAAAGTTATTAATTAGAATTTGACGAATGATGACATACTGTTATCTTATGAAAATCAAATAAAAAATTAATTAAAATTTTAAGGGGGGAAACATATCAAATTAACAAAGAAGAAAAGAACTGTATATATATATATATATATATATCCTATCAAACAAAGAACTAAGTATATGAATGCGCGTTTTGTGAACTAATCGACTACTCAAAATTTTATCTTTTCCCCCTTATAGATGATTCAAAATATTTATTTTTGGCATTTTGCAATCAAAGAAGATTTTTTTCCCTCCGTCATATATGGAACAGGTCTTAGTTAAAATGAAGAAAAGTCCAAGGAGAGTGTTTCCCCTTAAAAAAACAAAGGTTTAATGAGACAGAAAAATTTTAAGAAATATAGGCAGCCATATTATCTGAATTCAGACATCCATAACTAAGTATATCTAATTAATGATTGAATTAATAGTAGGAAATGATATGCATGTACTAGCTAGCATTTCATATATAGTTAAATATAGGGAAATTAAAAAAAATATAAAGTTGAGACTTTACCTCGTTGGCAACACTCTGTATAAGCACATCATAAGATACATCGAAGGGGTAATATTTATATGGCAGACCAGAGTACCGATGTTTGATCTGTTCTTGAATCGTTTCAAAAAGATCAATACAAAGGCCACTATATTTCCCAGGAGACTCTTCCTTCACATAATTTTCAAAAGCAGGATTTGTAGGAATTGCTACTTTCAGAGGACTTACATCCGAAGGCATGGTCCATCCTGTTGGAAAAGTAGCATCATCATTATTGTTTAGATTCTTCTGACCTCCAGGCCAAACCAGTGGACCACTAAGATTATTTGTAGCAGCTTCACTTCCTTTCTCTATGTCTTCCAAAGATTTAAAGAACTTCAAGTTTGGTACCCAAAAGTCCAGTTCTGTGTATTTCTTGTTAACCACATTTATCACTCTTAACAATGGAGTCTGTGACAAATGGCCTTCGTCGAACCCTATGTTACCAGTTAAACCAGAGAAGTTGCTAGATAGCATTGAGTTCAACAAAGCCCTTGAGTTATAAGTGTTATTAGTACCACTCATCTTCTCTAGGGCTTTTGTGATGATCGTCATGCTATCATAAGCTTGCAGGGCATACAATCCGGGATGAGACTGGTTTTGAAATTTTTCTGTGAAATGAGTATAAGCACGTGAACTTGTAGAATAGTAGCTTTTGATTCCAATAGTACCTTCCATGGACGATAAGACAGTCTCATTGACTAAGTCCAGCATTCCAGCAATGTCCTCATTGATAATCCAAGCCGATTCTTTCCCTAAGAACCCTAGTTTCTTAGCTTCTCTAAACAAATGAGTCACCATGGGCAATGATGCTTTGAGAACAATGAAAACCCTAGATTGTGCTGATAATAATAGCTTAATCAGTTCATCAAGAACATACCCTTTTGGATCAGGTAAAGAAGAAAATGGTGGAAGGAAAAGCCTGCGCTCAATTTGGGAATTAGTCTTCAAGAGGAATTCAGAAAGGAGGGTTAGCATGCTTGAGTCAGTACTATAAGAATCATCTTCATATATGACTATAACCTTTTGCCAGTTATATGCATGAACAATATCAGATATGCAGTTCATATTTGCAGTCTGGTTCTTGGCCATTTGAATCAAGAAAGGCCAACGAAATGGAATTGATGAAGATGGTGAAGATATTGAAGGAGGTGAGAATGAAATTACTGGAACGTGAGCTTTGTCTCCAAGATCGGCTACAAAAGATGCTTCCTGCCAGGCCTCCATTCCAATTATAACTTTCACTTTCGTCTTGTTTATAAGCTCCTCAGCTGGAAAACAAAGTAATTACAGGTGATTAAATCATGCATTATTAGAGATAAAGTAGTCTCACATGTAATAATTTGAAAGTAGATTAGAAATATATAAAATTTGAGATATGTCTAACTATAAGTTAAGCTATTTTGGTAAGAATTTTGCATTGGTATTGAGAGTCATCCAATCTAGGGACATGAACAACGGAAAATAGAGAAAAAATAATAAAAAAACATAAGAAAAAACTAGGAAAAAAGAAGAGAAAAAGCAGTTTATTGAAAAAAAAAAGAAGAAAAAAAAACAAGAGATTAAAAAAAGAGAGAAGAGAGAGAGTGAGAGAGGAAAAGAAATGAAAATTATGGATCTAAGGTGTTAAAAGCCATGAATTTTGTAATAATATTTTTACTTGTAATTATATTAATTCTTGAGATAAATAAAATAAAAAGGAAAGTTGACGTGGTGGTAGTTGTGTAATTATATGAGGGCCCAAATTCGAATCTGACCATGGCACAAGGGGCTTGTTGTAATTTGATTTTATAATTGATGAAATTACCAAAACGCCTTTATCTCCCCAGATTTTTCTCTCCTTTCTTGTCTTTTTCGTGCGTTGTGAGAGCGAGGGGGAGAGAGAGAGAGTTGGAGAGCGGAGTATCAAACCCTGGCCATATCATCTATAGATTTCTGCCGTCTTCCTTCTAGTTACCGATCGCGCCGTCGTTCGCTTGAGGCACTGTCGCCGGCGAGTCTGCTGCCATTTAGCCAGCCACTGTCGTGAGTTCTTTCCCTGATTTTTCGTTATTTTCTCTACTCGTTTTCCATGGGTTCACGCCGTAATGCTTCTTGTTCCCTCCTGTTTTCGTTGCTGTGTTATAAGTCTGTTATGGGAAGTGGAGCACGCAAGAGTTTGGGTTGCCCGTTGGAGGACCGTTACTGAAAATCCTTCTCCCTGTTCAGTTGAGGTTCTGTTTCTTCTCCCTCTCCGTGCATCTTTGGTTCGTTTGAAAATGAGCTGCTTTGATCTCTTCTTCTCCCCTTGATTAACTAGTGCGTATGAGGTGTGATGTAGCATTGTTGAAGTTTCAAATTTCTCTTTTACTTTCTGCTGCTGTCGTGTTGTGTAGGGAGGAGGAAAAAAAATTCAAATTTGTGTTGAAAAATTATTTTGAAGCGTGATAATGATATGCATGTGGGTCATAATTTTGGAGTTACATAAATTTTGTTTGCATTGGTTGGTGATTGAAGTTGAAAAAAAAAAATGGTTCTCCTTTTTTGCTGTTGTCCGTGACTGATTATACTTGTTTAGGAGGGGAAACTTAATTTAAGTTGAAATTTATAGTAATAAAAAGAAGGAGATGATGGTATGTGGATTTGAGTTTTAATTATAAATGATTGGATTATTAATATTGTAAGGTTTTAGGGAAGTTGAAATTTAAAAAGAAAAGGTTAATATTAGTTTCTTAGTTAATGCTCACAAAGTGTTTGATAAAATGTCTATTAGAAGAATTATGCTTAATTTTACATTTTTAAATTTCATTAGTCTTTGTGAGAAGTTTGTTAGCATGGAAGTTAATGATTTATGAATTGAGTTGTAGATTGCAAAAGGATTTGATTATGAATTTGTATATAATTATTTAAATTTTTGGGAATTGTATGGTTATTAGTAGGTTGTTGGATATTTTAATGGAATGGTTGGAAATAATGTACCAAAAATGTTTGGTATATAGCCAAAGAGAAAATTATGTCTCAAGGAAGTAGATTGGCATTGCTAAAGTGATGTGGAAGAGAGTATTGATATAAATATAATACTTGGACCAACTCTAAAGCATGAATTTTGATTTTAGAAATTTAAATGATGATAGGAATTGTGTAAAAAAATTGAAAATCTATTAAAATTTTATTTATTCATATCCTCATAGGGTGTGTGAAAGAACAAGACCATGGTAGAATTAAAGGAAGACTATTTTTAAGAATTTAAAACTCCGACATGTAAATGAATAGCATTTCAATTAATTTACTTATAACAATTCTAAATTTGATTAACTTATGTATTCAAAATTTCAATGGTTTATTATATTAAATTATTATCTTTTCAATTATTCTACATATTTGTTTAAGTTTATTATTTTTACTCTTTTAAATTTTATTTTTGGGATGCTATTCATTGAAAATTTATTTTAGTCTCAAATTCATTAGGTAATGCCGATCCTACTATTGACCACTAAGGGTATGCAACTGTTTGGGTGAAATTTTGCTTATCATTATCTCCTTTTGATGTAAATATTTGAGCTCGTGTATTTTAGTTTCGAAGTAAGGTTATGTGTTTTTTGCAATCTATAGTTAAGGTTTTCATTTTGTTGTATACAGTATTTGTTAGTTGGAAGGAGCTGAGTTCTTAAATTACTTTATGTTTTAATTAAATATTGTATTGTAGACTTTGCAGGAGGTTCTATTTATAGGGAAGGTTTTGTTGAAATTTTTATAAAAATATTAAAGTTTTTTTTATAATAATTATTATTATGTACATCATAATTTTAGTACAAATTTAATTATATTTTAAAATGAAAAAGATTTCTCAATTATAACTTAAAAGATGTGTGATATGATTCACATCTCATGTCAGTTATCTTCTATTTTTTCAGGCGTGACATAAGGCTACCAAAAACAAAAGTATAAACTAAAACAAGAAAAAGAAAAAAAAGTAGTAAAGGAATATTAGAGATAAAGTAGTATTATATCTAATAATTAGAAAATAAACTAAGAATTTATAAAATTTGAGATGTGTCTAACTAAATAATTTTAATTATTTTGGTGAAATAGATTATTGATCATTCATAATTTTTTATATATTTTATCCCATATTTTTCATGCATTCTAATGATAATTTTGGGCTAATTTGGGTTTGTTATATATTATTTGGGATTATTAGCTAACTTTAATGAATAATATATTTTTGCAATAATTATGAGAATTTTGAGCTTAAATTGTTAATATTTATGTTCCTATTTTTAATATGGTTTAATTTTGTCAATCTATAAATTGATGATGTGGTATTTATTTTGAGCTTAATTTGATTATTATTTGAGTTTTTGGCCATTTTGTGGCAAAATGATAATTATTGAAAAAATTAATATGAAAATATTTCATGAGACATGAATTTATTTTGAACATAATTTACACAAATAGGTTCATTTGATTTTTCAAGTTATAGAAGTACAATTAATAAAATTTGATGGTAAAGATTAATTTTTAGATTTCAAAAGACATTTAATAGTTAAAACTTTGAAAGGTACTTTTTAATTCATTAAACATACTATGTTAAATCATGGCAAAGAAAAATTAAGGAAATTTGTCTTTTCTTTTTTATCTACTTTTTTATTGGCATTTTTTTGAATTTAATGGTTGAATTTTTTTTTTAATTTCCTACATTTTCTTCTTGTCATTAGATTCCCCCCCCCCCCCAAAAAAAAAATCCATCTCTTCCTTTCGCATTCAGCCAAAACATAGGGAGGGAGGGAGCTTTAGTTTTTTTAGGATATTTCTTTTAATTATTTAATTAAAAGCAGGCAAGATTTTAATTTTATTTTTAATTATTGTAAATAAAAAATAAATTTTTTTTAAAATAAATTAATAAAAATATTTAATTTTTTAATTGAATAAAGATATAAGAATTTATTTATTAAAAATATGCTAATAATATTTTATACTTAAAAATAAATAAAAAAAATTTTTATATGTAAAAGACAGAAGGAGTAACTGATAAGTTTTTTTCCCTTCATCTTTCATTGACCACACCCACGACAAAACCATTCTGGTCAACGATAAATTTCTCTCTTTTCATGAAGAGGGTTCAGAACCAATAAAAATTTTATATCAAATCAAACCGAATCAAATCAATATAAATTAATTAAAATTAATTATAAATAAGATTTGATTTAACTTTTCTTCTAGCAGTATTGGTTGGTTCGGTGGGACCATTCATTCATCCATCTCATTTCCTCACTCCATTTGTTTATTTCACGCGCGCACACCACACGGTTTCCTTATCCACTCATTCATCAATGTCCATTTATCCACCATCAGCCACGTGAACCCTTATCCAATCATTCATCAATTTCTTGTCCTTTCTTCCATTTCCCATCCCATTTTCGCACACCTTCACACATCAAAATTTCATCCATTTTCCATTATTCCCCATGGCCGTGACTCACAATAAGCTTGAAGGAAGATGATTCACTTGAATAGGACATAAGAGCAATTTTTCATTTATCTTTTCAAGTCAGGAGCTTAAAATTATTTAATCATTTTAAGTTATAATACTTAAATGTAATTTAGTTCTGGTTGTAGATATTTTGAATTTTGAATTTATATTTAAATTGAATCTATGTTGAATTTGTTGCTGTAATTTATGTTTATATAACCTCTAAATTGTTTTCTAGAAAGAATAATGACCTAAAATTAGCATATGCTATATTAAATCAAATTAGTTTAATTGAGTGTTGAGACAACTAATTAAGGCATCAGCAATTATTCTCAAACATACTACTTAATGTAAAGAATTTTGACACTCATTAAAAAGATAAATATAAATAAAAACTATATAATACTGACCAGCTGAAGCCGCCTGCAATGGATTTCTTAGAGAGTGACGAAAATGGAGGGATATGTTGAGACTCTTTGAATGGTTATTGAAGTTTTGGGCTGCAATTTCCATGGCTGCTTTCTGTTGTTTTCCAGATGGAGAATCAACATCAAGAATTGCACCAACATCAAAATTGATTCCATTACTGCTATCAGCTGCAGCTTCTGTGAAGCAATTGAGAAGGAGAATGGAAGTGAACGCAGCAGCAAAAAGAAGAAGCAAAAGGCTTCGATCTGCATTATTCATAGCCTTGGAACGAATAAGTTTGATGATTTATGTCAGCTATAAGATTGCAAGTCGTAGTTGTGTTTGCGTCCTTCAGCTAGCAAAAGTTACAGAAATCAAGCCTTATGTATAATAGTTTGATGATGGAGGTGAGAACCAGTTCGGCTGTTTCTTGCACAAGTTGCAAAAGATCGATTTGAGCCGGCTTAGAAGTCAAATAAAGTGACGATAAATCTTCCGGGTTCTGCGAGTAGTTCTTGAAAATTAGAATCTTTGACTAGAAATGTTGTGTTGAAACGTGTCAGTAACAGAGACACGTAAACAGGAATTTTGTTATCTGACGATTTTTTCTTGGGAAAATTTGCCAGAAATAATTAAAAAAATTCCTTAAATTTCTGAAACTTCATTACAAGTTCAGAATACTAAATTGAAATTAAAATTCTTCAAAACATGATAAGATTATCTCTGTTAAAATTCTGTAGCAATCTTGTTCTTATCTCTGTTGTATATTGTTTATTATTCGTTAGACTGTTGTTCATTATGTTAGTATGATTTGTTTGTATCTTAATTTTATGTGGTTCATTACTCTTTAAATTATTGTTTATTGCTCTAGTTCACTTATTCATTACAATACTTTCACTTAAATTAATTTCAACTGTTGCTTTCATGTTAACATAATTTATTTGTATCTTTATTGCATGTAGTTCATTATCTTTTAGAGTGTTGTTCATTACCTTACTTTATTTATTCATTACAACACTTTCATTTGAATTAATTTCAAGTTTTACTTTCATATTAACACAACTTGTTCATGTCCTAAGTATATGTTGTTCATTACCCTTCAAACTATTGTTCATTGCGTTACTTCATTTGTTTATAACCCTACTTATTTATAGTTCATTTTTTAAATTAAATTTCTTTTCTCTTTTAATAAGGACTATCTTGTCATTTTTTTAAAAATTTTAATTTCCATTTAGTACTCTAAACTTGTAATGAATTTTCAAAAATTTAAGGATTCTCTTTTTATTATCTCTAGTCTAGGGATCTTCAATAAAAATTTTTCTTTTTTCTTTCTGTTCTTTTTTTTTTTTCCCCATAGCATATATAGTTAAGATCATAAAATAAAGGGAGAATTTCATCTAGGGCACTTAAAGGAGAAAAAAATTTCACTTTGAAGCCCAATACACTTTGAAATTATTCTACAGGCCCAAGGATTTTTTTTTTTTGCAAATATATAATTTCTCTTAGTGAGAAATAAAGAACCTTAGATTTATTAAGAATGGACAATTACTTATTAATACATGAATATAAATATGAATTTATGAACATCTAGTTATAAAAATTTAAACTTATTTCGTGATTAATTGTAGTTCTAAATATATGAAATCAAAAATTTTACACTTTAATTTATGAGTAGATAAAGTTGTACTTGTGAATATTTAAACTTTATGTTATAAATTTTTAAGTTAGCCGCCAAGACGAACTTGTCAACCTTGAACAAGAATTTCACCACCAATGAATAGTTACTTGTTAATGAACCTAAAAATGTGACTTGGTAAATATATAGTTGTAAAATCTAAATTTACTATCATGATAAATCTTAGTTATGAATATCTGAAGTCATAAATTCTGGATTTTGACTTGTGAATAAATGAAAATATATTTATAAATATTCAAACTTTAAGTTGTAAATTTATTAAGTTAATCAAGATGAACATGTCAACCCTAAATAAAAATTTTACCTCTAATAAAAAATTACTTGTTAATATATAAATATAAATTTATGAATTTGTGAACATGTAGTTGTAAAAATTTGATCTTGTACTTGTTGCCTTTTTTCACTAAGGGCAATTTTGTTGTTTCTCCTAAAACATATTTTTGCAGAATAATTTGAGAATATATTGAGTACCAAGTGTAGGATTATTTCGGTAAAGATAATTTAATTAAAAGGGTTTAAATTTTAAGTATTTGAGCTATGTTTAAAAAATAAATAAAATAGACATAATAGTAAGAGAGAATTTCAGAATTTTTGTGGGGTCAAATTCCTGATGAAAAAGATAGAGATATTATAAAAATAATTAAAATGAGGTATTTAAAAATAAAATAAAATAAAATACAAGGATTCTTTAATTTAAAAGAAATGATGATGAGCTTGGGGCAAGTGGACCCATGGCCCACTTGTACCCCAAGCCCACTCAACATTGTGTTAAAATTAAGAGTAAAATATAGTGACCTCCATTCTATTTTCCTTAAATTATAGAGATTTTTCTTCTATTTTCAAAACTTAACCATTGATTCAATTGTTAAAACTGTTAGGAATATTTGTTAGCAATTCTAAAATACTTAATTTTTTATTTGTAATTATTATTGTTAATACAAAATCTCTATTGTGTTAATTGTTTAAAATATTGGTACTCCCTTCGTTAAAAAATATAAAATATTTTTAATCTTTTAAAATGTAATTATTATCTTTTTTTTAAAAGTACTCTTATTAATGACTGAGTTTATATTTATTATAGGGTATTTATTAATGTGAATAAATATAAAAAGATAGGGTTAGTTTGAAAGTATAAATAACTACTTTATTAAGAATGAGACTTGATTAAAATTTTTTTATATTTTTAAATGGAGGGAGTATGTGTTAGTTAAATAACGGTCAACAACCATGTCATTGTGATATTGCACTGATTTTAAAGAAAAGGAGGCATCGTCGCAACAAAAAATTAACAATATCATATGCTTCTCGTAAAAAAGTTATGAGATAATTTTGCCTTATCACCCTTATAATTATGACATTATATTCCATACGTATATGACAAATTTTCTTGTATCACAATCTCTCTCTTTTAAAGCAATAATTATGAAGAGAAAATTAAATTCAGATTGCTTTCTCATTGGCAATAGCAATTAGCCTGTGGTCCTTGTGGCTCTTTGTCTTTGACGTCGACTTTTCTGTCTGCCTCGTTCAATTTTTCAAGCCAGTTAAAATAGAAGTCCAACTAGCATGTCAACTTGTTGAAAATAATATTAAATTATCAGGTTTTAAGACTTGCAACTACAGTTGCCTAATATGTTAACTTGTTGATCAAAACCAGGCACAAGTAATTTACTTTGAAAAAAAAAAGAAGAAAAATTTCAGTGAAAGACTCTTGACCCGTACGGAATTTCTAAAATGAAAAAGAGGGCTCATAAATTTTTAAAATTTCATTGAAAGATTAGTATGGAATTTCATTTGAATTTGTGATAGAAATAATAAAATTACTCTCATTTAAATGAACAACATAAATAATTTATTTATTTTCATACTGTATGTCATTCATTTACTTATGAAATGTCATTCGCTTTCTCACTTTATTTATTTATAGTCATGTTTTCACTTGATTTTATTTTAGAGCCATAAATAAATGAAGTAGTGAAATGAACATGTTCTGTAAGTAAATCAACGACATATAATATTGGAATGAACAAGTTGTATTATCATAAAATTAACCCTTGAAATGAAATTAAGTGAAACTAGAGCTATAAATAAGTGAAATAAAAAAATAAACAATATTTAGTAAGTAAACGAACAACATACAGTATGAGATCAAACAAATTATTTGTGTTATTCATTTAAAGAGGGATAATTTTATCATTTCTATCACAAATTTGAATAGAAATTTCATATAAATCCTTCAATTAAATTTCAAAAATTTTGGAGCCTTTTTTTTTTAATCATTATCTTAAGTCAAGGGTCTCTACCTGAAATTTTTCTAAAAAAACTAAACAAGGACCAAAGATGAGCGTGTTTGTAATAAACACTTTTTTCTTTTATTACATTCTAGTGTCATTTAGCTAAATATTCAATGTCAAAGCTAGCTTGCGGGTATTGGAAACGACAAAGTGAAACTAGGTGTCGACACTGCCTCTGTACAAGCCTAACAACGATACTAGCTAGTGGCCTTGCACGTGCACGGACCGTTATAGAATTTAAAGCCTGACAGTCTAAAACCGATACATCAATTACATTTCATTTCTTAGAAAAATCGCATTATTATCCAAAAACACAGAATGCAGGATGAGGTCGATCAAGTCATCGGTTTCACGGGTAAAGAACATGCGAAACTGTGACTCTCGTGACACAAGTCGAAAGAGATGCTGCTTAGGGAAACATTCTGGTGGGACCCTTAATTCTGAAAAAGAGAACATCAAAATTTTTGAAATTTAACTAAAGGATCTGTACGAAATTTCTTTTAAATTTATGACAGAAATGATAAAATTATCTTCATTTAAATAAATAATATAAATAATTTGTTCATTTCTATACTATATATTATTCATTTATTTATGAAATGTTATTCATTTCCTTACTTCACTTGTTTATAGCCCTAGTTTTATTTAATTTCATTCCAAGTGTTAATTTTATGATAAGATAATTTATTCATTCTCATACTGTATATTATTCATTTACTTACGGAATGTTGTTTGTTTTCCTACATCATTTGTTTGTGGCATTGGAATGAAATCAAGTGAAAGTAGGATTATAAACAAGTGAAGTAGGGAAATGAAGAATAATCTATAAATAAATGAATAACATACAGTATAGAAATAAATAAATCATTTATGTTGTTCATTTAAATAGGACAATTTTGTCATTTTCATCATAAATTTAAATGAAATTCCATAAGAGTCCTTTAGTGAAATTTTAAAAATTTTAGGGTCCTCTTTTTCATTATCTTGGATCAAGAGTCCTCACTTAAAATTTTCCCTGCTATTTATTATACTAGAAGATGCATCACTGCCACATAATTATGTAAATAAATTGTTCCATACTTCATGTTTATTTAAAATAAGTAATAATTAAAAAAAGCGGAACGTACTTGACGGTTGTTTTAAACAATCATCAAATAATTTAACATATAATTGACAGTTATTTGTAAATAATCTCAAATGTGTAATATATATATATATATATATATATTTGACACTTGTTTTAAAATAACTGTCAAATGTAAACTAGATATACTTGAAGATTTTTTTTAAACAAATGTTAAGTACATAATGTTAAAAAGATTTTTTTTTAAAAAAATATATATTTGATGCTTGTTCTGTAAAAACCATCAAATATGTTAGGAATATACTTGATCGTTATTTTAGAATAAGCGTCAGTTTTTTTGAAATGATAATTAAGTATTATGTTTTAAAATCAAATTCCTGAACTAAATCATTTTTACTCTAGATGCACCTAAACCTTTTGAAAACTCTCCACACCCTTGCGAAAACATATTTTCGGCCATCTAACCATGATTTTGCATTGTATTGATGCAAGGTTCGTGATTAATATGCTTATTTTCTCATTGCAAGGCTTATTTATGGGTTCATCATCCCTCTCATGCCCTCCCCTCTTTGTTTTTTGTGTCCTCTCATCCCTTGAGGTTGGTTCTTTAATTTTTCCATCATCAATCCTTCTTTTGAGTTCATAGGTTATAGATTGTGATTTATTTATTGCAAATGGTGATTTCAAATTTGATTTTTGTTTGACCTGTGGCTCTTCTTTGTTAGTAGGTGTTCTTGATTTTGTTTTTATGTGATTTTGGGTGTTTTAGAATTTGATTTTTTGAGTTAAACAATTTTCCTATGAATTTTTTATTTAATTTGAACATTTCCATTGTTGTTGCATGCATTCCCTTGCTCGGTGTTTCCTATTTCTATGTAGGTTGAATTTGTGATGTTGTGGCTAAGTACACTTGAAAGTAGTTGAAAATTTATTGTTTTGCTATTATGTTGGATATACTAAAATATTCAAGATTAGAATTTGGAATGAAGAGAGGGCATAAGACATAGAAAATGTCCATTTTTAAGCCTTCATGTTGCTAATTTTTTTAATGTATAAAACCTGTTTGAGTTGTTATGTGATTTTTGTTGCTGCTATTATATTTGTTGTTGGATTAATCAAGAAACGGCATAAAGCTCTTAAACTCTCATTTTTAAGTTATTATGTTGTCAATTTTTTTTAATGGCTAGCATTAAAAATTAGTTACTAGTTTTAAATAAGATCAAAAAAGGAATGTGCAAATATGTGATTAGTGACTCATTGACTAATTAATCCTTTGTATCTAACTCACCCAATATCTAGGAATAGTCAAAGTCACTAGTCACATTTTCCTCTTAATCTTCCTACAAATTATGGATAAAGAATGGATGTCTTACAATAATCTATCCAAGGAATATTGAGATGAGGTGGCAAACTTCGTTAAGTTTGCAGTTAAGCATGCAGAGGACCCCACTATAATCGTTTGGTTGTATTTAAAGTGTAGCCTTATAAAGCAAGTCAGTCTGGATACTTTTGAAAAGCACTTACTGATTAATGTGATGGATTAAAGTTACAAGTGTTGGACAATATATGGTAAGACAAGGGATGATATTGGTTGCAACTGGGAGCATAGTGAAAGTTGTGTATCATCTCTTGATAATTTTGACAAATATACACTTGAGGAAGATTGTCTCAAACAAATGGCCAGTGCAGCACCTCTATAACAAGCTCATTGGATACAATCAGAGGATTAATATTCTCGTTACTTGCCCTTGATATGGGGCTCACACTATTGCTACTCGTGGTTGTCGGCACTACATGCTTATGATGTGCACTTGTCCCAGTGTCGTGCGTTAATGGCTCCAACCTTATATGTACAGAGTTTCCTTTTGGTTTGTGAGAATCAGTACTTGTCTCATCAATACTTTTGTTCTTGTGTATTCTTGGCTTTTTTGCCACACATCCTATCAAATGTGCCACAAATTGTTCTTCACAAGTTGGATGTTGTGCATGAACAACAAAACTAGGTGTGCTAAAGATGCAAAGTCTCAAAGATAAATATAGGATTCCTAAACTTTCTTACTTTAGTTTACTCAAATGTAAAGATGCAAAGAGATTGGTGTAAAAGGTGTTTTGATTAAAGGAAAATAAATTACAAAGTATCAATGATTACAACTTATAAATTAGAAATAAATCTAAGTCTAAATATGAAATACAAGTTAAATAATTCAAAAAAATGAATATGAGATAGTTTCTATTGTCAATTGCTGTCCCCTTTTTGTCGTTAGTTGAGCCCTTTTTATAATTGTTTTTCTGAGACTGTTGTGCTAAAAGAATCCAAAACTCATGTGTGAAATATTCATGATCACTCAATGTGGTCCTGCGAGATTCGTGGCACATTAGATAATGATCTCAGGTCTAACTCAATGGTCTTCCATACCCAATTGTTCTAAGTCTAGAGGGTCACGGTAAGTTTGTGTGTGGCATGACTTCTATTAAGAATGAGCCAAGCCTTGTTTTCATTTGAGCCTAACATTTTAGTTTTCTTTTCCTTTATAATTTTAGGTTGATACTTTATTTTAGGCCCGAACAATATATATACTATTGTAAAGTTCAATTGAATTTTGCTTGGAATATAGACACGTACGAATGGTGTAATTTTTTTATTTTCTGTAAACTTTTGGGTTTGAAGAATGCCAACTACAAATTGCCTAATTTTGCGTAATAAAATGGTGAGTTGTTGTACTAAGCGCTTTTACTTTGAATTTTCTACTAATTAACTCAAGTGTGTTAGCTCTTGAACTTCACGTGAATTTGATGATGTCAAAATTAAGGTTATATGTGTTGAGTCCAAATAACATTACAGTAATAAATCTACAGAATTGCCAAAGAGAATCGATGAATGCTGAAAAAAATGATGATTTAGTTGGGTATAATTGATTATAAAAATAATTTATTGATATGACTGATTTTAATAATAATTAATTATGTTATAACACAATCTATTTAGATACTGAAGCTATACAATTACTATAAAGAACATGTCTTTTTAAAATTAATTATTAATAAATTGTATTTAATTGTTAATAGTAAAATTAAATATATAAGTAACTTTTCCGAATTTACCATATCTGTGTGTGTGTGTGTGTGTGTGTGTGTGTGTGTGTGTGTGTGTGTGTGTGTGTGGTGCATGATTGCATCTTTTTATATGTTTCTAATTTTCTCTTATATAATAAAGCTGTATGATTGCATACGCCTAATTTCTTTTTTCATTTAAATAACGTGATATATTGACAATACTGCCGAGACTTGAGAGTCTATTTTTTTGTTGGTAAAATTATATCTGTGCTGCTGTAATTTTATATAAAAATTTAGTAATTTTTTAATTATATAAAATATCTTTTGGGATAATACAACTATTAGTCCAAGTTTGTCTCAATTATTAATTTGGTCCTTCAAATTTAATTTTTATTAATTTAGTCCCTTACGTTTACTTCGATTATTTATTTGGTTCTTATTGTTAAAAACAAAGATTGCATGGTTAAAATTTACTAAATTAGATAGAAAAATATTGATAGCAGACATATAGATTAATAAAAAGAAGTATAATTGTTAAGATAAGAAAAAAATAGACTCTAAAATTTTAAAAAATAAAAAAACAAAACACATTATAAAGGATTATATTGATAAAATTTAAACTCATTTGAGGGCTAATTTATTCTCATTTAGCAATACATACATGCCAAATCATCAATACTATTTACACATTAGATTATTTTGAGAGTCAATTAGTGTTTTAAAATATAAAGGACTTACATGATAATTTAAGAAAATATAAGGGATCAAATTGATAAAAATTAAACTTAAAAGACTCAATTGATAATTGAGATAAACTGATTAAAAGTTTTATTATCCCATATCTTTTCAATCCTCTAATGCGTCCTAATATAATTAATTTTAGTTGATAATTTTTTATCAGTCTTGTAATTTTAGAAATTGAACTTATTAAATTACAATTTCGTTGGGAAAAAAACATTATATTACAATGTCAAAATATTTTACCAATATTTAAAAGTTTAATATTAATATTAATATTTTTTAAAATAAAAATATCATTATTAAAAGAATATTAATTTAAAAGTTTAATATTCTTTATCAGCTTGTTTGAAAATAGCTTTTCTTATAGAAGGGATTGAGTCTGAGGATCTGAATTTTCAATGCCTTTAGCCGTTTTAGAGGGCGGAGAAGTCTCCTCTACAGAGTGGGCCCGTGTCTTCTCATGACGAAGAAATGAAGGATGGAGATTGAAAGGTTCTGACGCTTAAACTGAAAATTAAAAATTTTGACAAGTCAATTTGAATGGCTTTAAAGGTTGACAGAAAAAAACTTGATTAATGTCTCTTAATTCATAATTTAATTTGTTCTTATCCATTGTTTTCCTAGGAGATTTTCTGCAGGAACTACAAATTTAATCTTATTTTTTTCTCATCGCTCATGTTATTTAAAGTAAGATATTATTAGAGATACTTTGTAACGTTTCAACTAGGATTAATTATTCAAAATGTACCATTTCAATGAAACGGTGCGTTTTGACTTCTATCTTGCTAAGCTTACTTACCTTCATTATTATGACAACGAACAAGATTAGCCAGTGCCAAGTATGCAAGAAAAGAATGCATTGTTAGTTGACACTTTCTTTAAAGGACGAATTTCAACTTAGGGTCAAGGATGACTTAAATTATTAGTGGGTCTAAAAAAAAAATTAAAACTTCAATTCAGGTATTAAAATAAAAATAATTTTAAAGGTAAAAAAAATTAAAGCATCATTCATTTGTTAATTTTGTCCAAAATGCAGAATTATTAGTTGTTTATTTTCTTACTTTACTTATTAATTTATCAATATGAGTTGTAAATTATATAAATTGACCTGTTAATAATTATATAAAATTTGATACAAGTTGTTCAATCAAAGTAGCAACATCGATTATTAAATTTTTAATTTTACTTATTAATTTACTAATATTAGTTGGAAAAATTTTTAATTTTTATTTTAAATATGGGTTTTACAAACTTTTAGGATAAATTACTTAGATGTCCTAAGTAAGGGGAACATTTCCCTTTTAAAGTTGGGAGAATTACATATAGATTTAATTTAATATAAAGAAACTAATTACTTACAACCTTCATCCAATTATAAATACTAAAATTTAACAGGTAAATATAAAAATTTAACTTGTAAATGAACTGACAAAATAATTAATTTTTTTATTTGGGACCTAATTTTAATTCTCAATTATACATGTATGTATGTATGTAAGAATCACCCCAGGATTTACTCCTGCTTAGAATAATAAGTAAAAAATGTAAACCATTTCAATGTGTTGTTTGGCCATCGACCATTTCCAACATTTTGAATAATAATCTTTCTTAGGATATGTAAGCATGTATATCAAGGGCACTTTTACACTGCCTAATCGCCATTGGTTTTTGTAACGTCATTTTATAGCGACCATGGATGCTAATCAATTTATTGTATTCTCTTGGTCTATATATCCTATTTCCGACAAATATTTTATCAAAATTTAAACCATAAAATTATAGCTATCGCTCTGTGACCTCAAAATGAAGATTAAGTGGTAGTTTTATATTGGGGCTGTAAATTAACCATCTAATATTCATTACAAAATTGACAATTATATTGCAGTGTCAAAATAGGAAACCGCAAAATCATAGGTAGCTGGCTTGTAGTTAAAAAAAAGGGTTAAAAAAAAAATTGATCTTAAACTATGGGTCCAAGAACGTCTAAAACTTTGAACTTATTTTTGGTGCAATGTTCCTCTTCAATTTTTGAAAAGGGTGCAATATGGCCCTTACCATTAAGAAAAGTTAACTTTGACCATTAGTTGATTATATAATATAAAAAAAAAGACATAAAAAAAGACATAAAAAGGTATAGAAAAGGACCAGTAAATTTTTTTGTCTTTTTCTATTTTTTTATTTATTAATGGTCAAAGTTAATTTTTACTAACGGTAGAGACTATATTACATTATTTTCAAAAATTAAAAGGAAATATCTTACCAAAAATGAGTTTAGGTCCCAAATGCTTCTGAACCTATAGCTTAGAGATTAATGTACTCTTTACTCTTGAAAAATGTCAATAAACTTGGAAGATAAGAGAGTGACAAGGTAAAAAAAAAATATAAATTATGTTGATTTAGCTTTATATATTGTCCATATCCAATTCCCCAGCTTGATATAATTGGTCAAAAGATTTTTCCCATCATAAGAATAGTGAAAATGAAGGCTTCTATCAGTGTAAATAACATATTTTGTTAATTTTGTTATTTTGTTATAATTAATTAATTATATTTCTCCTTTGTAATTATCTTGTATATATATCATATACAACCTTTTGACTACTTTTTAGATTTGTTCAATGAGAATTCATTTTCCCAATATTTCCTTTTCCCTTCTGTCTCTCTCTCTCAAGTGTTATGGTATCAGAGCAGAGTATTTGACTCCACCATGTGTTTTCTTCCTTTCTCAATTTCCTTACCTTTCTTTGTCTCTCTTTCTTACTTTTTCGACGATTTCCTTATTTTTTTATTTCTCTTTCTTCTATGGCTTTTGATTTTTCTTCTTCCAATACCAGTTCTGGCAATCGTTCTCCATCTCTTATTGATTTTGTTTAGAATATTACCAGTTCATATTATCTTCATCCAAATGAAAATCCTTCTCTTGTTCTCATTTCTCTTATGCTTTCAGGTCCTCACTATCACTCTTGGGCTAGAGCCATGAGAATGGCTCTTATGTCCAAAAACAAGATTCGGTTCATTGATCAATCTATTGTGGTTCCTCATTCTATGGATCTAATTTTTCCTACTTATGCGCAGCATTATGGTTTTGTCTTCGCTTATCCGATCTCTATCGCTGACTATCGCTCAAAGCATTTTATGGATTGATTGCGCATGTGACATTTGGGAAGATCTTTGTGATAGATTCTCTCATAATGATACTTTTCAAATTACTAATTTGCAAGAAGAAATTCAAGGTCCCAGACAAGGAGATTTATCTATAAGTGAATACTTTACCAAAGTAAAGATTCCATGGGATGAGTATTTGACTCTTCGCCCAGTTATTTCTTGCACTTGTAATCTGATTTGTTCTTATGGTGTTGCTACTGTTTTCAAGAATCATATACACCATAATTATATGATTCATTTTTTAAAAGGTCTCAGTGATCGATTTTCTAATGTCAAGTCTTAGATTATGCTCATTGCTCCTCTTTGAAATATTAATCATGCATGCTTTTTCTCTTATTGCTGGACAAGAATGGGAAATGGGTTTTTTAGTCTTCTGAAGCCATTGGTTTGCTTAGTAAGACCTTTCATTCTTGGTTTCCATCTATTGGTAAGCCTTTTACCAATATTCCTATTAAACAATACTTATTGATGACATTTTGATATATTCAAGGAGCCCAAAAGAGCATGAACAACACTTGAGACTTGTTTTGTAGACATTGAGAGAGTAACAACTTTATGCCAAATTCTACTATGATGCTTCTTGTGTGGATTTGGGTTGTGTCTTAATGTAACATGGATGAGTTATTGTTTATGCCTCAAGGAAACTTAAGAAGCATGAACAAAATTATCTAACTTATGACTTAGAAATGGCAGTGGTTGTTTTTGCATTGAAGATTTGGTATCATTATCTGTATGGTGAGATTTGTGAGAGTTTATTGATCATATGAGCCTTAAGCACATCTTTGAGTAAAGGACCTTAACCATTGATAAAGAAGATGGATAGAGTTGCTAAAGGATTATGGTTGTACAGCTTTATGGGGTTCTAGTATCCATAATTTTTGATAGAGGTCCTCATTTTACTTCTCAATTTTGGAGATCATTTCAAGAAGCTTTGGACACTCGATTGGATCTTAGTACTGCTTTCCATCTGCAAACTGATGGCCAACCTGAGAGAACTATTCAGATACTTGAAGATATGTTGAGATCTTGTGTTTTAGATTTCGGTAGTTATTAGGATCACTATTTAGCTTTGGTGTAATTTTTTTTATAATAATAGTTATCAAGCTAGCATAAAAATGGCTTAATAGGAGGCACTATACAACAGACATTATAGATCTCCTATTGGACTATTTGATGTTGGTTATGCTAAGCTTTTAGGACTAGTTCTCTTCTTTTTTCTCCTCTATTTTAGATTGATGAGATCCTTCCCCTTCACTGTCAGTGTGGTTGCATAGCTGAGCTAAGATTTTCTTCCTCTTACTCATTTTGTCAACACCAATCTGCTCATCCCTTTCTTTGTTCACAGTGACGATCTTTACTATTCAGACATGGCATTGTCTCCTTCTTTCTCTATTCTTGTGTTGTGGTTATTTAAGGTGAGAAGCCTTGATCTCTGCTCCTTCTCCTTGATAACTTAGTGTATGTGAGTGTGTGATGAAACATTATGGAAGTTACAATTCTTCTCTTGAATTTCTATTGTTGTCCGTGGCTGTTGAGGGAAGGAAAAATGGAATTTAGCTAAAATTTATGTAATGAAAACATAATTATGATAAGTATGGATTAGAATTTAAGTTAAGTTAATTTTGTTTGCATTGGTTGATGTTGAAGAATTGGTTTGGATGAGATTGGGATAAAAGAACTTGGACATGAAACATGGAGATTGGTGCTTATAAGATGTTTGTTAAAGGGAGTTGCTTGATTGTTTATTTTCTAAAATTTCATTAAATTCCTTGGAAGACATAAATGGTTTGGATGTTATTATGTTGTAATTGAGTTTGGCATTGTGTTGAAATTTGATTATGATGGTAATGTGTAGTTAGTTAAATTCTTTGGAATTATGCGGTTGATGAAAATTGTTGGGCAAGAAATTTGATTGTTAAAAAGCTTTATCATGGCATTTGGAAATGAGGTATGTTCAATGTTTTGACAAAAAAAAAAAAAACTAAGAGGACATGGTATTTTAATGGAGTGGTTAGTTATGGCTTTTGGACTTTTATGTGTAAAAATTTCAAGCTTATTGTAGCTGAATTTTGGTAGTGAAATGTTGGAAGGAAATTATTGAATTTACTAATCAAGTTTATTTAAAAACTTAATATAATTTATAAGGTGTTTAGAAGAAGAGAAATTTAATTGAAATTGAAAGGTGAATTTTTAAATTTTAGGCAGTACTTAATGGAGTGAATAACATTCCAATTAATTTATAATTTAATTTCTTTTTATTGAATATTGTTAAATTATATTTTATGCATATTGATGTAACTTTAAATTTTAACATTAATGATTTTAAACTTAATTTTTTTTCCATTATATTATGCTTTAAAGGGAAAGATAGAAATAATCTATAATTGTATATCTTTAATTCTTTAACATATTGATAGTGTTTAAATTAAGGGTTGAGGAATAATTTTTCATTATAATTCATGCATGGAAGAACATTTATAAATTCACTTATGTTGAGTATGATGAGAAACATTACAAAGAAATAATATGTTAACTTTATGGACCCATGTGTGCTAGATCTAAAATGTGGGATTAAATCAGAACGTTAGTTGTTAAAGGTAGACTTGTTAGCCCTTGACATATCATGATTAAATCCTAGCTAGTTTTGTAACATCATAAGTTCCTTCATTAGTAATTATCAATGTTTTCAAAGGGTAATTTGGTCAATTTAGATAAATTATTATTTAGTGAGGTTTATGGAGACTAATGTGATTTTTGGATTCTTAGACAGTCTTAGAAGAGGGCTAGGTCAAGGTTCAAGCGGGCTATGACACAGGACGAAGTTTAAATTTTATGGGGCTTTCTGTGTCATGCGTTGTGGCATACAGGAAAAATTAGCACTTATCATATTGCGGAAACAGATCGAAAACAGAAGAGAGAAGAAGGAAAAACAAGAGAGTGATGGAAGAGAGCTTTTGGTTTGTTAGGGCATGATCCCTAGGTTACTTTGAGGGCATTTAGAGCTTGATTCACCATTGGGTAAGTTGTACATTCTCTCTTCTCCCTCTTTTATGTGAAAATCTGAACATTTGAGGTAGTGGAGGCTTTGATTTCAGTTCCATTGGGTTTAGACCAAACCCATTGGTTTATTTAAGATCTTAGAGAGTTAAATCAAGTTTCTAACATTAAGTTTATGAGTTTTATGATGACTGAGAATTTTTAGTAAGGACTTGGACAATCCCTAAGTATAATGTAAGGATTTTAAGATAATGTGGGACATTGACTAGCGAATTTGGTGTGTTAGAATGTTTAATAGGATAGTTAAAGTGTGTGGGAATGGTTGGTGTTGTTAAAAAAGAAATTTTAGTATTTTAAGCATTTAGAACCTAGTGAATTCAGAGTTATCTAGAGTGATAATTGATGATTGTCACTTATTAGTATAGATTGAGCGTTGCTTGAGCCATATTGTGCGTATAGAACTATGAAACTAATGTTGAGCCACGTTAACCCTTTTTGTGTGACAAAAAGGTTGAGTAACCATATAGTTTATTGTGTTTATTAACTATTGTAACTGTATAGAAGTAATTTTAAATGATAAAGTTGTGGCTTTGAAGAGTTTTGTGCATAATTTGACATTGTAAATGATTTTAGCATGAAAAAGTGTTTTGTAAATGGTTATTATTTCTAATTGAAATATATATACTATGTATATAAGTTTGAAGTGAAAATGTGATGAAAAGTAGTAGAAATTGTGAAAGAGCATGATCATAGGGAGTGAAAATTCACCCGAGATATGTGGGAATATGTGTGTGTGGAGATATGTGAGTGAAAAATTCATATAGTCAGGCTGACACTATGGGACATTCGGTGCACCATTATATAGGACTATTACCATGGGACATCCGGGCAGTCTGGAAACTCCTTAATACCTGTTAGGGTATAGTTAAGAGTTTAACGACACCTCTATCACAAGTGTGTGAAGAGGGAAAAATCATAATCCATAAGCGGATAAGATTACCTTTGGCCGGGTATTTCTACCATTGAAAGTATGTTCGGGTCAACAAGTAGTTGAACTAGGAGAGCCTATGGTTTCATTGGGGAGCATGGAGGTTTATTAGATGATCTAGTGTAAAAAACTATGTGTTTTTGTTAAGAAGAGATCCATATATCTCATAATTATGGTGTGCTTGGTATTTCTATTTTTGATACATGGTTATTTATGATAATTAACATTTAATGAGCTAGATTGAGATGTTTATCTCACCTCGTGGTTATATTTTACAAGTGAAGACTCCGGTAGGGGTAAGGGAAAGGAAGGGGCATTTGAAGAGTGAAGAGCATTATTGTATAACTCTTTCCTTTGTCTTTTTGTGTGTTGTAACAAATATTGTCAATAATTATTGTCAACTTAGGCACATGACATTATTTAGATATCACTTGTATGAAGTTGTGATAAGTATGTATATCTTGGTCCAAGAATGAAGATATGGATTAATTGTGTGCTTGGCCAAGTTGCTTACAAGTGATATATATATATATATATATATTAAGTATTTTGAGTGTCAAAATGACCAATTAATTGATGTGTTGAATTTTGTCCACCCCATTGTGTTTTTGTCCAATGGGGGTTTGGTGGTCATTTTGAGCGTGATTGCTTAATTGTGTGATGTGAATAGATTGTTATGTGATGTATAGTCCATTTGAGGTGGTGAAGTTGTCTCCGAGTCTAATAGCATTATGTATTGTGAGTTGGACACCATAGTATGCGTTTTGTTGTGAAAATGAACCATTTTGAGTTCAAGTATCCATCTTTTAAACGGATGATTATTTACGTGTAAGATCGGTGCCATTAGCTAGAGAGCTAAAATAGCTTCGTGTAGATACTTGAATAACTCAAATTGGATGTCGGATGGCGAAATAACGAGCTCTGAAAGTTTGGAGAAAAGTCGTGCCATCCGCCGCGATGGACGGACTAGTATTTGGTGAAAAATAGCGTTTAAGCCAGATTTTGATGTAGTTTATTTCCTATGCTTCCGTATTTGCTCTTAATTGATTTTTAATCATGGTTTAAGTTGAAACAATATTTTAAAAAGGGTTTCTTAGGATCCTAATATTTTAACTAATTATCTTTAAACTCTTGAGTTATGGTAACTTCTTTTGAGGATTTTATTTAATTCGAGTTATCATAATGATGTGTGAGTGTTGTCTTAGTAATGTCAAGGCAGACATTACAATTTGGTATTAGTTTCAAGCATTCCGAGACTGGTATGTGTGGTTATTGTGTTAGGTGATTTTGTTTGTTGCATTCATGTCTAGAAGTTGGCATATATATTCGTTACACTTACCTTTCCTTTGCATAGTTCTTTCATTTAACGCTTACTCTTCATGTAGTTACTTCCATCCTTAGGGAGAGAGGATGGCAAGAAGAAGAACTACTAGAATGGCTACGCATAGTAACCCATCTAATACGGATGTTGTACCAGAGACTAATGAGCTACCACCAGAGAATTATATTTTGGTCTGTCAGAACTTAGAACAATCGAGGAATGAGCCACAGGGTAATGAGGCCTTGCTATTAGACATGAGAAATTTGATGGAAGAGATATGTAATTCGGCGTGGGGACAAGGTGTATCAAGGAATGATAGGGCAAGAGGAGATAGTAGAACAATTGAGAATGAAGAAGAGATGTATGAGCAAGAAGATGAAGTTTATGAGGAGAGCACACCCAAGCAATCTGGAGCTATGGGTGGCACTAGTTCACAGAATTCTATGGATTGAGCGTGGAAGAGTTTTTCACAGTTTCATCTTCCTACCTTTGATGGAACAATAAAGGAGAGCAAAGCTAAAGAGTGGATCGAAAGAATTGAGATAATATTTGAAGTGGTGCTAAGCTCAAAAGAGCAAAAGGTGACTTCGTCTCAATGTTGTTTACAAAAGAGGCTAAACATTGGTGGAGGTCAGTGAGACCGAGGAGTGGAGCTAAGTGGACATGGGATAAGTTTAAAGTGGGTTTTTTCAACTTTTACTTCCTAGTGGCCTTTAGAGCAGAAAAAGAGGTTGAGTTCCACAAATTTAAGTAAGAAAACCTTCATGAAGAAGCTTTCATTGCCAAGTTCAATCAATTATCGAAGTATTCTACCTACCTCATAGGGAATAATGACTCAAAATGAAAGGCTGAGAGGCTATTTGAAAAGATGAGGCTTGAGTACTGATAATAGTTGGCCTTATTTGAGATTACATCTTATGATGAGATGTGCAATAAGTTGAGAATAGCTGAGAAAAGGGGTAGAGAGGTAGAGACTGAGAAGAGAAGGGATAGTCAAGGTAGATTCTTACAGTCGCTTGGCCCTACTGGTGGAGTTAGCAAGAGATTCAGTTTTAACTCTGGTAGTTCTGGGAGCTTTGGGAAGAAGAAGACCTTTCAAAGGGGATCACAGTCTTGAGGTTCCTTCTATAAGAGTAGTGGACCAAGGAATAGTGCTAGTGGTGCACAGCTATCTCAGCAGGCTTTCACAATGCTTGTGCCTACTCTTGGTACAGCCAGAACCCTTTAATGCTCAAAGTGTCAGAGATATCATGGGAAAATGTTGGGTTTGCTTTAAGTATGGAAAGTCGGGGCACATAGCCAAATATTGTGAAAAGGGCAGAGTAGGTACCATAGAGCAGAGATCAACTATTACTAGGAGAGTATTTATGTTGTCCTAGGAGGAGGTAGGTGCATCTCCCAATTTGATTAGAGGTAAAATCTCTCTGCACAACTATGATATAGATGCTTTGTTTGATTCAGGTGCTACCCATTCTTGCATTTTTGATGACTGTGTTTTGAGGTTGAAATTACTTGTGCGTACCTTGCCTTATGTAATTAATGTGTTTACACCGGTGGGGATTTCTATAAGAACTAACCGTGCTTGTCTAGGTTTGATTTGAGATTTGAGAATAAATCAACTACTATCGACTTGATCTATTTGCCTATGATTGGGATTAATGTAGTAGTCGGTATGGACTAGTTGTCAGCAAATAATGCAGTACTAGGTTATGCAAGAAAGATAATATCCTTGCCAGTGTACACTGCACCTATAATGAAATCTAGTCATTCAAGATTCTTATCTGTAATGTAAGCAGAAAAGTACATTCAACAGGGTTGTTAGGATATATGGTGTTCTTTTCCATTCATGCCATTTATGATGGAGGAATTGAGAGAAATGGAGTAGTAAATGAATTTTCTAAAGTATTTTCAAAAGAAGTATCTGGATTACTGCCTAAGCGAGAGGTGAAATTTTCTATTGACCTTGCACCTAGAACAGAACCCATATCAAAAGCTTCATATCAGATGTCTCTATCAGAGTTGGCAGACTAAAGAAGCAATTGGAGGAATTACTAGAAAAAAGGTTCATAAGACCTAGTATGTCCTCGTGGGGATCACCGGTGTTATTTGTGAAGAAAAAGAATGGTAGTATAAGGCTTTATATTGACTATAGACAGTTGAACAAAGTAATAGTTAAGAACAAGTATCTGTTGCCTAGGATCGATAATTTGCTAGATCAGTTGGTTGGAGCTGCGGTGTTCTCAAAGATTGACATGAGATCCGGCTACTATTAGTTGTGAGTCAGGTTCGAGGATGTACCAAAGACTGCCTTTCGCACTAGATACGGTCACTATGAGTTCCTAGTGGTGCTGTTTTGATTGACTAATGCTCCGATAGTATTTATAGACTATATGAATAGAATCTTCCATCCTTATCTAGATAAGTTTATGGTAGTATTCATTGATGATATTTGAATTTGTTCAAGAGACGAGGAAGAGCACGCGAAGCATCTTCGTATTGTCCTGCAACTTTTAAAGGACAATAAGTTATATGCCAAACTCAGCAAATATGAGTTTTAGCTAAAGGAAGTGAGATTTCTTGGTCATGTGGTATCGGAAGACGGAATTGTCATGGATCCACACAAGGTAGATGCAGTATTGAAATAGGAATCGCCTACTTTAGTGACAAAGATTAGAAGTTTCTTGGGATTGGCAGGCTATTATCAATGATTCATCTAGGGATTTTCACAAATTGCATCTTTTTTAACTAAGTTGACCTGAAAGGATCAGCCGTATGTGTGGACCGATAAGTGTGAGTTGGCATTTCAAGAGTTAAAGAGGAAACTAACATCTGCTCCAATACTGGTTATTCCTAATCCTCGATTGCCTATGTAGTTTACACAGATGCATCCTTAAAAGGTTTAAGGTATGTTTTAATGCAAGATGAGCGAGTTGTTGCTTATGCCTCAAGACAATTACAACTGCATGAGGGGAATTACTCAATCTATAATCTGGAGTTAGCAGTAATGGTTTTTGCCTTGAAAATTTGGCGACACTATCTCTATAGGTCTGTGTTTGAAGTATTTAGTGATCACAAAAGTCTGAAGTACTTAGTGGATCAGAAGAAGTTCAACATGAGGCAATGTAGATGGACGGAATTTCTCAAGGACTACAACTTTGAGATCAAGTACCATTCAGGTAAAGCCAATGTAGTGGTAGACGTGTTAAGTAGGAAAACGGTACATCTTGCTCATATGATGGTTTAAGAGTATTGATTGCTTGAGACTTTCTTAGATACTCAAAGGAAAGTACCATAGATGATGTTGTACAATGTGCATTCTATGGTCATAACCAATGAATTTTGAAAAGAGTTACGAATTGCTCAGTTTAAGGATAAGTATCTACTCGAGATTCGTGAGGATATTGAAGAGAGGAGACCCACAGAGTTCAGATTCAATGATGATGGAGATGTGACTTATTAGGATCGAATTTGTGTGCCAAGTGATGAGGAGATAAAAAAGACGATCCTAGAGGAAGCACATTATAGTGAGTATACTATTTACCTTGGTGTCACCAAGATGTATCAGGATATGAAGCAAATGTAGTAGTGGCCAAGAATGAAGAAAGACGTGACAGAGTTTGTGACTAAGTATCTAACGTGTCAAAAAGTTAAGATTGAGCACCAAAGGCTTGGTGGTATGTTGCAACCACTAGAGATCTTAGAGTGAAAGTGGGATAGCATATTAATGGATTTCATCACTGGATTACCTAGAACTCAAGCGAGCTATGACGCAATATGGGTGATTGTAGATCGGTTGATAAAGTTAGCGCATTTCTTGGTAGTGAAGACTACCTATTCACTCGAGAAGTATGCTGACGTCTATGTAAATGACATAGCGAGGCTTCATGAGGTATCGAAGGATATTGTCTCTGATTGTGATCTAAGGTTCACATCGAACTTCTAGAGAGTGTTGTAGAGAGCAAAGGGGAATTAAGTTGAAATTTAGCATGGCATATCATTTATAGATGGATGGTCAGATTGAGAGGACTATCCAAATGCTCGAGGATATGTTGCGAGCTTGTGCCTTAGAGTTGAGAGGTAGTTGGGATACACATCTACTGTTAGTCGAATTTACTTACAACAACAGCTTTCATTCTAGCATTGAAATGGCTCCATATGAGGCATTATATGGAAGAAGATGTTGAACACCTCTGTGTTGGATAAAATTAAGTGAGAGAAGTTTGTTGGGTTTGAATTTGGTAAACCAAACCACCTAAAAGATCCAATTGGTTAAGCAAAAGTTGTTGATAGCCCAGAGTCGACAAAAGAGCTACGTTGATTGGCGTAGAAGACCATTGGAATTGGTGATTGGTGATCATGTGTTTTCAAGGGCCACACCAATGATTGGCATTGGGAGATCAATAAAGGCTAAGAAATTGACTCCCAGGTATATGGGTCCCTTTAAGATTTTGGAGAAGTTAGGACCTGTTGCCTATCAGATTGCCATACCGTCGAGTTTATCAGGTGTACATGACGTGTTCCATGTGAGTCATCTCAAGAAGTATCAACCCAACCCTTCTCATGTTATTGAGTCGAAAGAGGTGGAACTTCAAGAAAACTTGACCTATTGAGCTGAACCAGAGCAAATTGTAGATGTGAAAGACCGACAATTAAGAAATAAGACCATTTGGTTGGTTAAGGTCTTTTGAAAAGGAATGACTCTTAGTAATGTGACTTGGCAGACTGAGGATAAAATGAGGCAGTTATATCCCTAATTGTTTATATAGGTATGTGTTTGAGTGAGATTTTAAATTTTAAGGGAAAAATTCCTAAAAAAAGGGGAGAATTGTAACATCATAAGTTCCTTCATTAGTAATTATCAGTGTTTTCAAGGGATAATTTGGTCAATTTAGATAAATTGTTATTTAGCGAGGTTTATGGAGACTAATATGGTTTTTAGATCCTTGGACAGTTTTAGAAGAGGGCTAGGTTGAGGTTCAAGTGAGCTATAACATGGGACGAAGTTTAAATTTCATGGGGCTTTCTGTGCCATGTGTCGCGGCGGGTGGGAAAATTCAGCACTTATCAGATTGCGGAAACAGACTAAAAATAGAAGAGAGAAGGAAAAATGAGAGAGCGACGGAGGAGAGCTTTTGATCTGCTAAGGCACGATCCTTAGGCTACTTTGAGGGCATTTGGAGCTTGATTCACCATTGGGTAAGTTGTACATTCTCTCTTCTTCCTCTTTTATGTGAAAATTTGAACATTTAGCATAGTGGGGGCTTTGATTTCGGTTCCCTTAAGTTTAGACCGAACCTATTAGTTTATTTAAAATCTTGGGGAGTTAAACCAAGCTTCTAACCTTAAGTTTATGAGTTTTGTGATGATTGAGAAGTTTTGGTAAGGGTTTGGACGAACCCTAAGTATAATTTGAGGATTTTGATATAATATGGGACATTGACTAGTGAATTTGGTATGTTGAAATGTTTAATAAGATGGTTAGAGTGTGTGGGAATTGTTGGTGTTGTTAGAAAAGGAATTTGAGTATTTTAAGCACTTAGAACCTAGTAAATTCAGAGCTATCCGGAGTGATAATTGGCGATTGTCACTGTCACACCCCAAAAATAGAGAGTAACTGGCACGAGATGTGAACCATATAACACATTTCTGCAAGCCTCTAACCTTAAACTCATTTCATTTCTAAAATGTAATTAAATTTATATTGAAATTTTAACATTTTTGATATTGGTCATTAAAATAAAGTTTTAAAAAATATTTGTAAAAGTATCGACAAAACCTCACTTATAAATAAGATCATCCAAAACTCTACAGTACAAAATATTCACAGGATACCATGTCAATCAGGAGCTTAGCTTTTCTAATGAACAGATAGCATATATACCAAAATAGAAGCCCTAGACGTAGCATATGTGGAGCACCTAACCAGACCCCTCCAAAATAAAATACATAAGAATTGATAGTTACATAAAAAGGGAAATTTTGATCAGTTCTTTACTCAGCACATCTATGAGTTTTCATGGATCAATGGGGAATCGACGTCAACTAGGGTATCTGAGACCAAACTAATGTTTCAGTGAATAACATCCCAACAATAAATAATTGAATATAAAAAAATTAAAAAAATTTAAACAATTATGTAAGTAAAAGAGATAACGATCTTTATAAAAATTTAATAAACTTCAAAATAAAATGGTTCTATAAAATTTTAAATAAAATCTCGAACCATTAAAATCTCGTAATAAATAATATTATCACTTGATTGTAAGGAAGCAAATAACAAAATTGATAATTATAAATAATTTACTATTTAAAACTAATGGGATGTAAAGTTACCAAATAATCAAATTCATATAATAGGGACTTATCAGAACAATTAACAAACGTGGATACATAGTCCACGAGAGAAAATAACAAAACGCGGCTCTTGCAATGAAAACAAATATGGACACATAGTTTACGAGGATATGTAACCAACATAGCCGAAGCCACGAATCAAACGTGAACACATAGTCTATGAGGGTATGTAACCTAACACAGCCGAAGCCATGAAACAAATGTGAGTACAATGCTCACGAATAACCATCCCTCCATTCCACGTGTGTTAGCCATCGCATGGGGCTAGCATTTCTTATACACACCCTGCTAGCTAGGTGTATCATGGTGCGCCAAGAGCTAATGGAACTGCCGTTAGCAACCAATATCTGGATAAAGTCTCTTTTTAAAACCATTTTCAAACATGCAAGAAAATTCTCACTTTCAAGATATAGTTCTCATTCTCAAAATCAAACTCGCATGAATACTTTTAAGCATTAAAACTTACCAGAATCAAATTTCATATCCAATGCTCATGCTTGCATTTATTGAATAATCAAAAATTGCCAATGCTAATGAAAAGGAATTTTATTAATCCTGAAAGAATATCTCATAAGGGGTAAAACATTCATATGCTATGATGAATCATTTTTTACCACCATCTTAAAACTTAAAAATGAAAAAATTTAATTAACAAAGCATCCACTAATCAACATAATTATTATTAAAATAATCAATGTAACAAAATAAATTTTAATAAGAAAAATTAATTGATAAATTAGTTGGGACGCTATCCACTTACCTGCAGTATCCTCAAGTCTGCAAACTCATTTCTTATGACTCTATTTGAGCTTCTCTTCTTCTAAACATCCTATAATATATAATATATAATAATATTTTAATGGACTTTATTTTTTTAAACTAACAAGATCCCCTTTCGAGAGAACCTACTCAACTAAAGTTAACAATAATAATTTTGAAATTTTAAGAACACAATTCATTCATAAAGATTTTTTCTTAGGCTTTTTACCAAACATTTAATGTGCAACATTCCAAACTATTCAACAAAACACGAAACCTTTAATTCTATTACCCAACCATTTCCAAGCATTCAAGTATAACTTCTAAAATGATAATGTACTTTATAACCTTTCAATTTTATAACTCTCAACAATTCAAAACTCAAATAAGACCTCAATAACTTCTTAAATAAACTCCTTTACAATGCTCAAATTAAAACTCTACTAAATAACATTTGAATCAATCATCATTTTTGCCTCAATCATTAGAACCTTAGAAAATACACAGTCAACTAAAAAATCTCCAAACGGGCATTTAATCAAACAATTTATGGGCATCAATCTTTAAGCTCATATTAATTTCTTCCTCCTCAATATTACTTCCTTAAAATTTTCAATAGCAATGTTATAATCAATAATCTAATCAACTTCAATTAAAAGTCAAACCCACTCTATCATCTCCTTCTCTTATATGATCATAAATTTCATCTTAAATTAAGCTTTCCTTCATACACATATATACAAACTAGTCACATTTAGCAGCAGTAGCAGAGGAGAAAATTTTTGCAACTTAAATCATCAACTCACACACCTGCTCGCACGAAAATAAATAGGAAGAAGACTTGAAGTTCTTGTACCAAAAATTTCCAAACAAAGACAGTGAAAGGAAGAAGAAATCACACCTTAAGCTGAATAGGGGAGGGAAATTTTGATGCATCATGTGGAAAAAGAAAAACAGAGCCAGTAAAATCAAACCAAGAATAAAAAAGAAGCATCGATAGCAGCTCCATCTAGTGTTTTGGCTTCTATGAATCAACTCCCATGCACCAGTAATGACGCAGCCATGAGTGAAGGAGGCAGATCATCGAACAAGGAAGATGACTAGGTGACAACAAGCACATTATTATCACTGGCTAGAAGATAAGACCATGGAGAGGAAGATGATAGGAAAGGATTTTTCAGATCTAAAGTTTGAAGCTATTGGAATTGAGAAAAAAAATTTCCAACTCTCTTCCTCTAGTCTAAAATGTGTGTGCACCACTGAAAAGGAGAAGAAAAGAAAAGGAAAAAAATAGGGAAGACTTGACTGGAGGTAAAACGATGAGAACTCACTGGAAAAATCAAAGAGGAACAGAGGGAGCTGGCATCAACGAAGCTTGAGTTGAAGGATCTTAAATTTTTTTTTCACCCTTATGCACGTTTGACTGAGAGGGAAGAGGAATAAAAATCTAATTATTAGGAAATTGTAAAAATTATAAGAGAGGGCACAACATTTTCTCTAATAACAAAGAGAAACGGGCACTTCTTGTAATTTTTTCCAAAATTTTAAACTAATAAAATTTAACCCATTGCTCAAAAGAATTCAAACTTTGGACCTTCAAATAAACTATTAGCATAAGTTTCACTAGATCACCACTTTCCATTTGTCATAAAACTAATTTAAATAAAATATAAATTGAGAGAATATATATATATATGTATTTGAAATTTTAAGGTCTTTACAGTCACCTATTGGTATAGATTGAGATTGCTCGAGCCATATTATGCGTATAGAACATGTGAAGCTAACGTTAAGCCAAGATAACCTTTTTTGTGTGACAAAAGGGTTGAGGTAACCATATAGTTTATTGTATTTATTAACTATTGTAATTGTGTAGAAATAATTTTAAATGATAAAGTAGTGGCTTTGAAGAATTTTATGCATAATTTGACATTGTAAATGATTTTAGCATGAAAAAGTGTTTTGTAAATGGTTATTATTTCTAATTGAAATATATATACTATGTATATAAGTGTGATGTGAAAATGTGATGAAAAGTAGTGAAAATTGTAAAAAAGCATGATCATAGGGGTGGGAGTTCATCTAAGATATGTGAGGATATGTGTGTGTGGAGATATGTGAGTAAAAAATTCATATGGTTGGGCTGACACCATGGGACATCCGGGCAGTCTGGCAACTCCCTAATACCTGTTAGGGTGTGGTTAGGAGTCAACAATGCCTCTATCACAAGTGTGTGAAGAGAAAAAAATCATAGTTCGTAGCAGGTTAGATTACCTTTGGCTGGGTATTTCTACTATCAACAGTGTGCTCGGGTCAACAAGTAGTTGACTAGGAGAGCCTATGGTTTCATGTCGGGGAGCATTGGAGGTTTGGTGGTTAGATGATCATGTCAGTGTAAAAACTATGTGTTTTGTTGAGAAGAGATCCATGTATCTCATAATTATGGTGTGCTTGGTATTTATATGGTTTTAATACTTTTTCATGGTTATTTGTGGTAATAAACATTTAATGAGCTATATTGGTTACTAAGATGTTTATCTCACCTTGTGGTTATATTTTACAGGTGAAGGCTTTGGTAGGGGCAAGGGAAAGGCAGGGGCATTTGAAAAGTGAAGAGCATTATTGTATAGCTCTTCCTTTTTCTCTTTTTGTGTGTTGTAATGAATATTATTGATAATTATTGCCAACTTAGGAACATGACATTATTTGAATATCACTTGTATGAAATTGTGATAAGTATGTATATCTTGGTCTAAGAATGAAGATATAGATTAATTGTGTGCTTGGCCAAGTTGCTTATAAGTGATTTTTATATATATGTATATATATATTAAGTGTTTTGAGTGTCAAAATGACTAATTGATTGATGTGTTGAATTTTGTCTACTTGTCCAATAGGGATTTGGTGGTCATTTTGAGCATGATTACTTAATTGTGTGATATGAATGGATTATTATGTGGTGCATGGTCCATTTGAGGTGGTCAAGTTGTCTCCGGGGCTAATGGCATTGTGTATTGTGAGTTAGACATCATAGTATGTGTTTTGTTGTGAAAATGAACCATTTTGAGTTTGGGTGTCCATCTTTTAAATGGATGATTATTTGGGTGTAAGATCGGTGTCATTAGCTAGAGGGCTGAAATAGCTTCGTGTGGACACTTAAATAACTCAAATCAGATGTTGGATGGCAAAACGGCGCGCTCCGGAAGTTTGGAGAAAAGTCATCACAGCATCTGTTATCATGACAGTAGGTGCGCGCTGTGGTGCATGATTGTTGAACTGCGGTGCAAGAGGCCCTCGAGGGATTCATCCCTCTGTGCCATCCTTCACGGCGGACGGACTAGTATTAGTGAAAAATGGCGTTTAAGCCAGATTTTAATGTAGTTTGTTTCCTTTGCTTTTGTATTTTCTCTTAACTGATTTTTAATCATGGTTTAAGCTCAAAAAATATTTTTAAAAAGGGTTTTCTTGAGATTCAAATGTTTTAACTAATTATCTTTGAACCCTTGAGTTGTGGTAACTTTTAAGAATTTTATTTAATTTGGGTTATCACAATGATATGTGAGTGTTGTCCAGGTAATGTCAAGGTAGACATCACAAGTTTAGTATTTGTGAGTATTGTATTACGCTTGTCTTGTGGGCCTTATTACTAGGCTTGTTATTCGTGGCCTTTTGTTATGCTTGTTTTGTAGCTTCTAGTTGTGCTTGCTAGGTATATGCATATCCTTGTGGACTATGTGTCCATACTTGATAGTTATTTACATACAGTCCATGCTTGTTAATCATTCTAACTAATTCCTACTAAAGAATGAGTTTTGAAACTTATTTTTTAAAAATATTTTCTAAAGTAAATTGTTATTTTTACCATATATGGATTTATATGGTAAATCTCAACACGTTTAAGAATATGTTGAAGTTTAAAGTGGAATTTGAATTTCTAATAAATTTTATTTGAATTCACACAATCATGGTTTACACTTTGATATGACTTTGATAAATATGAGGTATGTGCTTATATTATTTTCAATTGAATATTTTTGTGAATTGATTCATTGATGTATTTTCCCTTACTTCCTTCAATTGTAAATTGGGAAGTTATTTATTAAAAAATTATTTTTAGTCTCAAATACCTTAGCTGATGTTGAACCTTCTGCTAACCACTGAAGGCCTACTTTTGAGCTAGGACGATAATTATTTTGCTATTATCCTTTTTGATGTAATGATCAAATCTATATGTTATATTATGAAAAATGTGTTAGGTGCTCCACATAGGCTTTAGCTAAGATCTTTATATATATACATATATATACACTCTATTGCTAGTTGGAAAGAGCAGAGTTCCTGATTGATTTGATATTTTTATTGAAACATTGTATTGTAGAATTTTTGAAATGTCCTATTTACTAGGAAGGTTCTACCAAAATTTTTACAAAAATATTAAAACTTTTGTCATATGCATATGATATTAAGGGTACTATAATTTCAGTATAAATTTAATTACATTTTAGTAATAAAAAGATTTCTCGATTCAAGGTTTAGGAAATGTGTGATGTGGTTTACACCCTATGCTAGTCACCTTTTATTTTCGGGGCATGACTATAACAATCTCATGAACAAATCCTTTTACAATAATCTAGGTTCATACTTTTCCAAACACTTCTGAATGTATGAGTTCAAGGTTCGCTAGTGTCATTGTCACCAAAGAAGAAGCTCATACTCGTCTAACATGAGCCAAACAACATCACTTTGGTCACAATCAATTGTCTTAATTCTCTGAACTCGTTGCTTTGATTGATGATGGTTGACTTGTCTGAAGCATTTAAGAGGTTAGATGAGGGTGATTTGATGTGAGTAATCATATTGACTGGCTCAAGTTGAGTGTTCTATTCTAGTGTTGACCTAACTGCAGTAAAAGATGTCTTCCAGGGTGACGTTAGAGGGTTTACCAAGATGGTTGGATTCAAAATTGCATTGGCTTGTGACATTTTTTAATTGCTTCAAATGGAGCCAAGTTCATAGATATCCATGTGAGGTTTGTTTATAATTTATTTTCTTTTAATTTAGTAAATTACAGATTGATTTCTAATATAGGTGACTTGGATTCATATGCGTTTGTGCTAGTTTTAATTTAATTTGTTGTGGAGTCTACTTAATGCTTAAAAATCATATATATACACTTCTAGGCAGCCAACGTCACGGATTTCACAATTTTCCATGTGCTATGAACAAGAAACATGTGTTAGAAACAAAGAGCAAGTGGGAGAAGTAGGACAAGGGCATGAATGGTGTCAAAAATAAAGAAGCATGGGTTGCACTATGCTTAAAGGAAACAAACATTAATTCTAAATTAACAGAGGGGGTGAAGTTGTTCTAAATTTAATTGTCGAGGATTCAAACTATACTAAATATGAGTTTAAGGTTGAAATTACCATTGGACTTATAGTTTAGGATCCAAATTATATATTAACCGTAACCTATAATGATATAAATAGATATGCATAACATGTGATATTATTGTTATTTGTTACTCCTCTTAATACTTTAGGGACAAAAATAATTTTGAACCCAAACCAACATAAAGTTAACAGAAAAATGTCGATATCCATTAGTCAAAGAGAGATATATATTGTGATGATTTAAACATTTGAGGATGATTTAAACATTTGAGGAGTGACATTGTTTCAATAAATAATTTAGGATACTAATACTACTACTCGAGAAATATTGTGATGATTTTAACTTTTTTAGTATAATGTTCCTCTTTAACTTTTAAAAATGATGTAATATTACCTCTACAGCAACAATATATATTATATATATAACCCTATCTGTTTTTGCAATTGTTAAATTTTTTGGACAACTTGAAATTTTAGTTAAAAAATGCGATCTGATCCAACCAAAAATTGACTTGTTAAATTAGAATATGTTGTTGACAACTAAAAACCATGAATTTCAATGTATGTATGTATGTATGTATGAGCTAGAAATTCAAAGAAGTCACTCGGAGTTCAAGACAGTAAGCTAATAGACTTAACTACATAAAACATAAATTTCATAAATTTTTTATTCGCTCTTTTGTTAATAATTGGTATATTTCCTATTCACATCACAAATTAAAGCAAATTACCTTCTTTTAAATCCAAGTGTTAGATATACTCCTCAGTTTTCAAATCTAAGTAAATTTTAACTAATTCATAGATTTTAAGAAAATTGATTAATTCTAATAATTATGCTTGAAATTGAAAATTTTAGATTAAAATACCCAAGTGATCAATCCTTCATTTTTTTTCCTAAATTAATGATACTATCATTTAATGAAGGGCAATTATGGAAAGACATCATAAATCCTTCTTGACAATTATTGTTTTTCTTATAGAAAAAGCAAGAAAGCATATAAAATTTTTGATTATATTTAAAAACGGAGGGACTATACTCGCTCCTTGTAAATCATCTATTATCAAGAGTTCCCATTTGTGTTTCGTGTGGTAGAGAGACAGAGCACAGTTAATGTTGACACTGGTGATGTAGAACCTTGTTCAATGGCACTGACACAGTCCCATCTAGAAGAACAATTAGTTACATCTTGTTGTGCCTCACTTGTGGGCCCAGGTTCCTTAATAAGCTTTCTGCTGTAAATCTGCTTAGCCAATTCAATAGCTCTTAACCAAACTCTAGTTCTAGTATCACTTGTGGGTTCATTATGACCTTCTTCAGCCACATTTTGAGGGCTACGAAAAAAGCCTAATGACTGGATGATAGAAAATAGCAAGCAAATGGTAGATGTGACCCCAGAAATGACAAAGAGAACCCAGAAACTTCCAAGCTTTAAACTCTGTGTATCATTAGAATCTGTGTTGTTAGAGCAATCTTTTGAGCTATATAACCAATTTGCTTCCAAGTTGGTCAGTTCTCCTTGCTCTGACAGTTGCAATATTGCTTTAGAAATATCTTTGGCCACTGGAGAGCCTTTCTGGAACACCTGCATATTAAATAAAACATATGTACAGGCTATTTAGCAGAAGGTACCAAAACCATTCTAAGACCTATCAAGAACAATGTTAAATGTTTAACTATGTGAAGCTATATGTATATTGTTTGCTATAACTTTATAGACAACTAATTACTTACTATCTATGTCTATATATAATAATGTTTATCGGTCGAAACTCCATACCCACAAGATTCATATAGCTACTTACAAAGCCTAGTCCTCCAAATCTGGTGGCGGGCTTGGTACTAGAGTATCCCTTACAGTATTTACTCATGAACACTTTTGCATAAGGGAGTTCAAGAAAAGCGGCTGCGATCGAGTTGTTTTTGAAATTGCTGTCATAATAGTTCTCACTATTTACAGTGATGATGTTTTCTGGCTTGAACTTTTCAACTTTCTGTAGGTATGTCCTGATAAATGAGTCACCATCACAGCCAATTTTCATGTTGTTCATCTTCAGCCACTCGATGCTTGTGACATTTGGCCTCAGTTGTTGAACTGTTAGCATTGAAGAAAGGCTAGCTGTGTAGCTTGAGTTTAGAACCATAACTAGAAGCAGCCATGCTCCCATCACCATACGAGATAAGTTGCTATGCATTTGCTCCCCTGTAAGATCATATCAGAGTTGAGTTTAATTGACATTTTAAGGCGAAGAAACAATAATATTGACATATGAGGCTGACTATGATACATGACAAAATTGGAAAGGAATCCTACAGAGTACTGCTCAAAATTTTGGAACAAAGTAAAACTAATTTGCACTATAATATTGCAAAGGGTCCAAGCCTTTCAGATTATGTAAAATGTTAGTTCTTGGATCAAATATGCGTGGAACACATGTGAGACACTAAACAGAACATGTTTAATGTAGCAAAGAATGTTAATCATTAAGGTTTAGCTAAAATACTTACTATGGGCAAAGAATAGAGAGGAGAAGGTAAACCAAAAAGCAGTACTAAACTGGTCCTTCCAATTGCCATGAAACTCTGGATTAGGTGCTCGTTCAAGGTACCAAACTACTAACATTGTGTAAATCAAGATGGTACCAGTAACCACCCACACTTTCCAGGTGAAGGGCTTCAAAAACATCCATGTTGAGTCTTCAGACTTCACTGGAACTATCATTGACAATCCTGATTCTGTATATGGCACAGTAAAATCCACATATTGCAGTCTCTCTGCCAGTAAAGTCATGTCTCCAACCATTGCGTCATAAGTCTTTTACCACCATATTGTTCCAATACAACAAAAAGAACAAATCATGATTTAGTTCAGAGAAGTAGAACAAATGTGATGCCCATATTCGAAGTTCAATTAAATCTAGTGATCCACAACAACTGTAAACCAAGCACATGCACATATATTCACACGTGAATTCTTATACTAGTACATACTTTTAGTACGTGAAAAACAGTAGAATTTTTTGTTTTGGATGTGGTGATGTCAAAGTTTTCTTATAGCATACGTCAAGAGGAAGATATATTTAAATGTATATGAAATAGAGGGGGCAGCTTGCCAGTCGGGGAAGGGGAAAAAGGTGCTAGATTTGGCTACTTAAAATTGATTGGCTATGATGCATATCATCTTAAAGAAAACTCAAATGAATAATGGAAGACATGGTTTTCAGTCTTGCTACTTTTTGACCGCTAGGAAAGAAGAGATCAAAGGAAAAGAGATTTTACCTTGTTGTACACCAGTTGAATCAGATCAGGATAAGTTACATTGCGAGGGTGGAACTCGTAGGGAAGATCATAATCCAAAAGTCCAAGAGCCTTTGTGAATATATCAATGCAGAATCCCTTAGGATTCTTTCCATAGTCTACTTTGACAAACTTGGAAAATGAAGCTCTTCCCGGCACTGCAATTTTCAATGGCTTTCTCTTTGTAGGCATATTCCAACCTTTTGGAACCCTCTCGGAATTCCCTGGCCATCGTTCAACCCCATCCAAACTGTGTGTGTCAGCAGTAGCATTTTCTTCACTTTTTCTTGTAGGCAGGCTTGTGGTGAACCCATTTTCTTGAGTCCAAAAATCTATTTCTTTATAACTCTTCCCAACTACATTAACTATCCTTAGGATAGGATTCTGCAAGAGCGCACCTGCTTCAAAATGAATTTGCCCACTTAAACCAAGGAAATTGCTAGACAATATTTCTCTTAGCATGGCCTCTGGGCTACTTCTTTTGTCACTTGCTGTTCTTTCTACTGCTTGAATGACAAGTTTGATGCTATCACGTGCTTGCAAAGCATAAAATCCTGGGTTGCTATTATCTTCCTCAGGATTCTTTGCACGAAAACTTTGTCGGAACCGAGCTCGAAAGTCATGATATTCACTGCTATTGTGTGAGCAGTGAGTCTTGATTCCTAAAGATCCTCCCATATAAGAGGAAATGACAGACTTATCCACAGATTCAAGAAAATTAGTTACGCTCTCTGGGAGTATCCAAGCTGTTTCTCTATCCACAAGTCCCATCCTCGAACCTTCTCTGAACAAATGTGTCACCATTTCCAAGGATGAGTGCAAAACAATGAAAACACGAGATTGAGTTATATTTGCCAACTTTATCAGCTCTTCATTGATTAGCCCTCCTGGATCTGATAAAACAGATATTGGTGGAAGAGCTAAACGGTGCTCGATTAGTGAACCAAAGTCTTGGAGGGCCTCAGAAAGGAGTGACAACATCCCATAGTCTCCACCGCCAAAGCCGTCATCTTCATAAATGGTTACTACTCTTTGCCAACTGAAAGCATTCACGATGTCTGCAATGCATTTTACTTGTGCAGTCACATTGTTAGCTAGCCTCACCAGATAAGGCCATCGTTTCTGTGTCAATGGTGGGGTAATTGCAGGCGACGCAAAGGATATGATTGGAACTTGAGCTTGACTTCCAACTTCAGCCACTAGAGCTGCTTCTTGCCATGTATGCATCCCTATGATTACTTCCACTTTCTGCATATCAATTAATTCTTCAGCTGCAACCAGGTTTAGCACAGTCAAGAGAGAAACATATGACGCTAAAGCAAAAGGCTATAAAGAAGTTCACCTATATGTCAAGGTTTTTCTGACATATTTTTCTTTGCAAATGCTTGAGATTTCTTACCTAGAGAGGTCATCTTGAAGAGCTCCTTACTGGCGTTCTGGAAATAAAGAGCCAGTTTGTGAGTTTTTGACGTGTTGTTATACTTTTGAGCTTCAACTTCCATGGCTATTTGCTGCTGTTTACCAACACGAGAGTTGACATCAATAATTGCGCCAATTCGTATAACTTCATAGTCTCCTCTTGTAGCCTCATCTCCATAGCTATGAAAAAGAAAGAAAGATACGAGCAGAAAAATGAACACCCAAAATCTTGAAAGTTCTTTAGGAAAAGTAAAAAACAAATTCATTTTATCTTCAGAATCTTGGCTAATGATCTAAAAGAAAATATTAATGGATTGTTAGTTTGTGAACGAGCTTTGTACTATGGCATATATAACAGCATGCAATACAAGACCCGGGATATATTCTAGAGGAAGCGTAGAAAAATTTGAATATTTTACTTGGTCAATGATACAGTTGTTGACTGCAAAGTTAGAGACGAAATTGCAGGGCAACAAAATTGCAGACTCTAAAATGCTCAATAAAGGAAGAGGAAGTGGGTCACATGACACGTAAGTTCAAGCGACAACGTTGAAATGTTGGGTATACTCATATTTCTCATCTCAATTTTTGCAGAACAATGGTGGAGGCAAGAGTTTCTCTGGGAAAGATCAGAAGTTTATGGTGACGGATAATTGTCTCACTCTAACTTTGAATATGAATTGAGGAATGATATATAGGAATGTTCCAAGTTGCATTCTTGGTGACTTTGAATGCTTAGTTTTGATTTTTCAATATGGAACATGAAGGCTTCAAGTTGAAGAATGGTACTTTGAATGCTAAAATTGTGTGGTGGAAGACAAATTCAAGGTGGGATCAGCGAAGCTTCTGGGCAAGGAAAAATGTGAAGAGATGTAGGGGACCATAGGTGTCAGATGACATAATTTGGTTTTTATATACTTATTTTTTTAAAAATAATTATTTTTCCTTAATAGTATTTTAAAATTTATTTTTTAATTTATTTCATTAATATTTGCTTTAAATTCTATAATTATCTTACAACCTAGATCATTAGTTTTCAATTTAATTGTTTAACTTTATCAATAATTTTCAGTTTCATCTTTGTTTACTTTAATTTACTTAGTTCTAATTTAGTTTATTTAAATGATAAAACTAGTAATTGGAACTGCGCTCACATACTTTGCTTAAAATTTGAGAAGATTTATATTATTAATGAATTATAAATAATATGACTTGTTATCAATTTTATATTTTACATACATATACATACATATTCATATATATATATATATATATTTTTAAATTGATATCGTCTTATTTTACTAATAGACACCTGAAATTTTTTGGGTGAACTTATCAATGTCACATAAGTTTTAGAGATAAAGGATAGTCGTCATTGAAGTATTTATAAAATATTATTATTATTATATTCCAAAAAAAATATAATTAGTATCTTTATGTATAGAAAAAGAGCAAAGTTGCCTTAAATGTTTCGAAAAAAATGGCACAGTATAACCTAAATTTACTGTTTAAGAAACCAAATGGAATAAGCTGGTTTCAATAGGTTAAATATCAAAAGCCTTAAGCTATAATTTTACTCCTAAATTTTTTTACGAGAAACAATTTTACCCCTATACTAATAAGTAGGGCAGTTTTATTCCAAAATTATTTTTTCGAGGAGGAAAAGATCCCTTCTATAAGATACCTAGTGTTTCTCCAAAAAAAAAAAATAATTCAAGGTAAATTTGCTCACTTATCAAGAAAAGTAAAATTACTCATAAAAAAAAGTTAAAAAATAAAAATGCACCTTAACCCAATATCAAAAACCACTTTGTGTATGATTTAGTAATAGGGTGAAACTATGAATCAGTTCTAACCAATTGAACTGGTAAAAGTTTATTTTTTGGGAAAAATTTTTTAAAAATGTAAATCATATTCCTAAACTATATTTTATACACTATATGTCTTAGAAGAAAAAGCCTAGCGTACAGAAATGTACAAGAAATATGTATATATATACACTTGTAAAACTTTAAATTTTAAAATAATTATATACATTTACATTATATAAATATTATACATCTCATGATTATTTTCTTTTTATTTTTAAATTATGAAACACTTATTAATTTTCTTAAATTATATTTTTGAAGATCAATAATAACACATTTATGATAAATTGTAGAGAAGAAAACCCCTCGCATTCTTGTCTTCCAATTTTAATTACTAATCACATGATATTTAAAAACAAAAAAACAAAACAAATGATTCATAACCTCATATAACCTTCAATGTTATATTATTTATCATATAAAATCAGACATCGTACATGATAAATGACATGAATTCAGCAAATAATTGCCAACTAGTACTCCAATTTATTTTTCTGGAGCAGGCTAAAATTAACTCTACTTCTCAAATAATGCTTCAATGTCCTTGATTCCAGATATACACAAGACACATCTACATTAGTCAGTAAACTAACACACATGTAAGCTAAGATTACATACAGAGATATACAAGAGACATACATATTCCATATTATTATAACATTTCCAAGCCAACTGATCATTGGGTCCGTCGAGGATTAACATAATCATCATCAGTTCTTACACTCTCCCACCTCGAAGAATTCTTATGGCAAACAGTTTGTGTTCCACCAAAAGTTGCAGCTCTTCCTACATTATTGTTGAAATTCAAACTGCCAATATTGTTGTAAATGCCTGCGGCGAATCTTCCAAGTGTCTTGTTCGAGACACCATTATTCTCAGAAGCTTCTATGCTATTAATGTATTGACCTTCTTTCTCTTGATCATAGTAAGTCCTCAACAGAGCCACGATCAAGAAGATGGTGGAAGTGAGACCACTTATCACATAGAGAATCCAAAAGTCGGCGAGGGTTAGGCTTTCAGTTTCAGAAGATGACGATGTTGAGTCGCTTGAGCACTTATGAGGTGTCAACCAGTGGTCTTCCAAACACTTGAGAGTTCCATTTTCTGCCAGCCGTGAAATTCCTTCTGAGAAGTCTTTTACCAAGGGAGAGTCTCTTTGGAATACCTGCTTATATAGTTATAGTCAGAGTTCAAAATCCAACTTCGTGACACTACTGTAAAAAGGCCTATAAGAGCGCCATTTTTGGAGTGCTTATATTAAACAAAAATACTCAAATAAATAGAGGTGAAATTATGGGAGCATTTATTTAAGAAAGCGCTATGAAAGAGCTAACTTGTAGGAGTTTTTTATTTAATTTTTTTTGTAAAAAAAAATACAATTTGGTAGGTCTCTATTGGGACAGATCTAGAGCTCAGTAATTGGGGGGCGGGGCCAAAATCTAATTTAAACTATTTTTTTAAAAAAAATGTTCACCAAAGGGCCAATGCAATGGGCAAAAACCCCTTCAGGCCCCATTGTGAGTTTGTCACTAAGTCTCTATTTGGGGAAAAAAATTACAGAACCTAAGAGAACATTTTATTTATGAACGTTTCAAAAGGTTGATGAATTTTCATTTTTTTTTTCAAATTAATTAAACTGATTAGATCATTTCTTGTTGAAGCCTATAGAAGCTCCTGTAGGTCTCACTTATGGAAGAGCTTCCAAAGTGCTCCAATACATATGGCAACACCTAGATATGGAGCACTTTCAAAGCACTCCCATAGCTTATTTATTTATTTATTATTATTAGTGTGAATCAAAATATAATAAAAATTTCAAAAATCAAGTTAAAATTAATAAAAGTGGTAGGGGTACTCACAAAGCCAAGGCCTCCAAATTTATAGCCAGCAGAAATTGCAGTATATGTATTGCAGTACTTGCTTAGGAAAACCTTCTCATATGGGCTCTCAAGGAAGAGAGCAGAAATTTCTTTGCTCTTAAACTTGGCCACAAAGTTAGGTTCACCATCAAGATATCTGATCTGGTCTCTGGGGAATCGATACACATTGAGCAAGTAGTTCTTCACAAATTGACTGCGATTATTGTAACATCCTGATTTTTTATATAATAAAGAAATTGTGGAATTTAGGTTTTGAGAAAAAAAATGATAATAATAGGAATTTATATTATTTGAGGTTATTTAGAAATAATATTATGGTTAGGTATTTAATTATGAATTTAAAAATTTAAATTTAAAACCACATAAGCAATATTTAGTTAAGATATAATACATAAATAATTTTTTTTTATGTATGTGTTGAAAAAAAAAGAGAGAAGGTAGAAGGAACAAAAAAAGGGGGTGGAAGGTTGTTGTTTCTAAGTCCCACATTGGTTAGATGAGGGAAGAGAAGAGGTGCCTTCATGTATAAAAAGGAGGGGGTGTGTGCATTAGGAAGCATGAGAGGCTAAGATGCAATTTAGAGAAAATTGCAACTTTTGGCCCAAAGGTTTGAATAATTAAATTCAAACCTATAGTTTTTTTTTAATATAATTTTGGGACTCACAATCCCATTTTTATATTATTTTTCTCTCTTCCTCTCACGTTGCTCGGCGTTTTCTCACAAGGGGGGATTATTTTCTTTTTCTTCAGGTATGTTCTAACTTTCCTGTTTAGATTAGCATTTAAAAATTTATTTAATTACAAAATTAATTTTATAGTTATTTTCTAAATAATATTAGCTTTCTAGTGATATGATTATTTTGTAGGATAGAGTAAATATTTTGATTAGGATTTTTCTATAGGATAGTTAATCTGATGATATGATGGATTAAAAATATAGGTTAAAATTCTTAGGGATATAGTAAATATTATAGAATATTTTCTTGAGGTTGAAACTCATGTTTAAGAATTTTTGAGTTAAAATCTAGATCTATATGGTTGAATTTATGTGGAATCTGAGACGTAGGGATAAACCTATGATTATTAAATATTTATTTAAGTATGAATAGGTATTTTTGAGGTTATAGAAAGGTGATTTGAGGCTTCAGGATAATTCTAAAATTTTTAATTTATTTTTGGATGAATTTTTAGAATGTAGAAGGATGAAATTGTGATACTAGAAGTGAATTGAGGATAAAAAAAAATAGTTCATTAGGGTACGAGAATTTTAGAAAAGAATTTGGGAAGTTAAATGAGGCATAAATCTTAAATTAGTGTTAATATGGACTATAGATTTAAGACTTTCTAACTCTTTAAATTAGAGTTATTTATTTTAATGTAAAATTAATATATAGTATTGTGAAATAATTACGTAGATTATATTGACAAAGATAGTGGTGAAAAAGGAGTTGTGAAGGGGAACTTGTTATTCAAGACACAAGGTAACCATTATTAATGTGTTGTGATGGGTGTGTTTGTGAATGGTTATGTGTTGTTTTGTTGTTTGGAAAAATTATGAATTATTGAAAATAAATACTGTTATATACTTCCGTGAAATCATTGCCAAGTGGGTTAAAAATTTATTTTTTTTATCATGATGAGATATTATTGTTCGGATATATTTCTGTTTGGATATTTGAATGATGCATGACTTGTCAGGGTATTTTAATGTATGGTGTTAATGGGAATTTCTGTTCGGTTAATTATTACCACGTGGTAAGCCCTCATTGGACCCAATGAGTGGCGTGTCGCTTGGTCCAACTCACCTTTGGCCGGGTGATTTGGCGTCCGAGCATGGCGAAAGGAGGATATAAGGTGCAGTCATGCAAATTAAATACTTGTTCAGTTTGTTTGAAAGTATTGTTCGGTTAAATGTTTTGTGTGCCCACTTAGCAATCGCATGATTAGTTACATCCGCATGCATCATTACATATTAATTTTTGGTTACTGGGACTTTTAAGTCTCATTCCCCGTGGTTAATATTTTTACAGGAGTGAGTCCGGCCGAGAAAGCACCAGAGGTGTAATTATGGTGTATGAGACATCATCTTTTACGTTGCCTCTTATTTTAGATTATACAATGTATCTTGTGCCAACTTAGGACATATCTTCTTTGTGGAGCATGTAAACTCTAATCCTTTTTATTAAATGCATTTATATGTCCAAGATTATGTCTGTCCCTTTTGATTCATGACCTGGTTTGAATAACATGCTATGAGGATCATGTCTGTCCCTCGTAGTTCTAATTGCTTTTTGAGATATTTTAAGACCTGTGGTATATTGTCTTGGATATATCATGGTAGAAATTTTTCTACCATGATAAGGGTATGATAAGGGTTCAATGAAAAAAAAATAATTTGTTGAATTAATAATTTGTGAAAAATCGGTCTGTAAGTTTTGAGGTGTTATATATTGGTATCAGAGCATATAGTCGGTTGGCAATATACATTGTTATGGTGCTTCTCATTGTATGGCCATGATATAGCTAGGCTAATTTTATTATTTATATCTTGTATCCTTTAGGAGGGGAGAGAAAATGCCTGTTACTCGTGGTAACTCAGGATTCCAACATGAGCACCTACCACCGCCACTGCCAAATGAGGAGCCTGACTTGGCGGAATTGAGAATGCTTGTAAAAACATTAACAGACAAGGTTCAAGGATACGAACAAGAGTTGACGGAGCTAAAGAGGCAAAAGGTAACTGAAAATGGAGATAGGGCTCATGTTGAGAGTCATGTGGGGGAAGGCAGTTCCTCACATCCTGCCACTCCGAGAGACCATGAGTCTAGAAGGAAGGAAATTAGGCAGGAGGAACAGAGAGCCCCACCGACCATTACTGATGTGTGGGAAACTGTTAGGAAGTTTAACCCTCCTATGTTTGATGGTAACCTTAAACCATCCGTGGTAGAGGAATGGGTGAAGAGACTCGAATCCATCTTTCGAGTAGTCACATGCACCAGCAATCAAAAAGTACAAGTAGCATTAGTGCTCCTAGTGAAAGGAGCAAGAGATTGGTGGGAGACAGCAGGGCCCAGGGATGATTCTACACTCACCTGGGAGGAATTCAAGGAAAAATTATTCAGGCATTACTTTCCATCAGAGTTAAGGTCTGAGAAGGAAGCGGAATTCCATGCCTTTAAGCAAGGGAACCTTGATGAGGACACATTCATTGCTAAGTTTCAGGAGTTATCTAGATACTCCACGTACCTGCAGTATAGGGATGATTCCGAATGGAAGGCTAAGCGCTTATTGGAGAAGGCTAGACCAGAATTGAGGGAACAATTGGCTCATCTAGATATCCGAGATTATGATGAAATGTGCATAAAACTACAAGTAGTAGCTCGCAGTAAGAAGGAGGTTGAGAGAGAGAAGAGGGGTTATTCATATAGTAGACCCCCAACCTACCCTCGACCCACCGGAGGCATTATGAAGAAAAACCATCAGGGTTCGAGTAGCTCATGGAACCAAGGAAGGCAGAAGGGTCCATTTCAAAGGGGCCAAGGACAGAGGAGCTATCATAGTAGTTATCACGGGTCACAGAGGAGCCCAACAGTATCTACACCTGCCCCGAGTACAGCGAGCTCTCAACAGTGCACTAAATGCGGGCGTCGTCATTTCGGACAGTGCTGGGTCTGTTACATTTGTGGGAAACCCGGTCACATTGCAAAGTTTTGTGGGGACAACCAGGGCTCAAATATGAAGAACCCTTCCCAACATCCTACTGTCTCTGGCCGTGTGTTTGCTCTTACTCAGGACACCATGAACTCCCCAGATGCCATTAGAGGTAACATCAAAATCCTTCATCATGATATTGTTGCACTATTTGATTCGGGTGCTACACACTCTTTTATTTCTGAAACTTGTGTAAAGAACCTTGATTTACCTGTGTGTATTTTACCTTTTGATATGAATGTGTCTACTCCTGCGGGAGAATCTGTAAGGACTGCTAAGGCATGCCTTAACCTAGTAGTCGAGTTTAAAAATAGGAAAACAACTATGGACTTAATTATCCTACCACTGAGAGGTATGGATGTAATTGTGGGAATGAATTGGATGGCTGCAAATGGTGCTATCCTAGATTGTAGAGAGAGGAGTGTGTCTTTATCTTCTTTGTCGGTGACCCCAATCAAGACTCAAGATCATGTTTTCTTGTCGGCGGCACAAGTTGATAGATGTATGAAGAAGGGTTGCCAGGCCTACATGGTTTTCTTCTCTATCCAAGCTGAGATTGATGAAGGCGTGAAAAATATCCCAATTGTTAAAGAATTTGCGGATGTATTTCCAGACGAAGTCTCCGGTTTACCCCCAAAGCGTGAGGTAGAGTTCTCAATTGAATTGGTACCCGGTACAGGGCCAATTTCTAAGGCTCCTTATCGGATGTCCCCTTCAGAGTTAGCGGAACTGAAAAAGCAAATTGAAGAGCTACTTGAGAAGGGTTTCATCAGACCGAGTGTTTCACCTTGGGGATCTCCAGTCCTTTTTGTAAAGAAGAAGGACGGAAGCCTCCGATTGTGCATTGATTATAGACAATTGAACAAAGTAACCATCAAGAACAAATATCCACTTCCGAGAATCGATGATTTGCTGGATCAGCTTGTGGGATCCGCAGTTTTCTCAAAGATTGACTTAAGGTCAGGGTACCACCAATTGAGAGTGAGAGCAGAGGATATACCTAAGACAGCATTTCGGACGAGATATGGGCATTATGAATTCATGGTGATGCCGTTTGGACTTACGAATGCTCCTGCGGTATTCATGGATTACATGAATAGGATCTTTCGACCCTATTTAGATAAGTTTGTAGTAGTGTTTATTGATGACATTCTTATTTATTCAAAGGATGAGGAGGCTCATGGTGAACATTTAAGAATCGTCTTGCAAGTTTTGAGGGAACATAAGCTTTATGCCAAATTAAACAAGTGTGAATTTTGGCTCCAAGAAGTAAAGTTTTTGGGCCATGTTGTGTCCAGAGATGGAGTTGCGGTGGATCCTAGCAAGATTGATGCAGTGATGAAGTGGGAACAGCCAAAATCTGTTACAGAGATATGAAGCTTTTTAGGTTTAGCAGGTTATTATCGTCGCTTTATTAAGGGATTTTCGCAAATTGCGATGCCCTTAACTAAGCTGACTAAGAAGGATGCCCCATTTATTTGGACTGACAAATGTGAAGCTGCTTTCCAAGAATTGAAAAAGAGGTTAACCACTACTCCAGTGTTGACTATTCCTGACCCTGTGGTGCCGTACACTCTGTACACTGATGCTTCTTTAAAGGGTTTAGGATGTGTTTTGATGCAAAATGACCGAGTGGTTGCCTATTCCTCCAGACAGTTGAGACCACACGAGGAAAATTACCCTACTCATGATTTGGAGTTAGCTGCAGTTGTGTTTGCTCTAAAGATATGGAGACACTACTTGTATGGATCTAAGTTTCAAATCTTCAGTGACCATAAGAGCCTGAAGTATTTATTTGATCAAAAAGAGCTTAATATGAGGCAGCGACGATGGATGGAATTTCTGAAGGATTATGACTTTGAATTACATTACCATCCGGGTAAGGCTAACGTGGTAGCTGACGCCTTAAGTAGAAAGACTATTCATGCTGCACATTTGATGGTTCATGAATATCATTTGTGGAACAGTTTTCATGATGTTCCAGTAGATGTGATTGAACATCAAATGGCCGCACTCCAGGTAGCAGACTTTGAGAGCAAATTTTGGGAAGATCTCAGAGTCTCACAGCAGAGTGATGACTACTTAAGGAATATAAGGAAGGAGATAGTGGTAGGTAAGGCCCCAAATTTTACCATCTCTGAGGACACAGTGATGAAGTATAAAGGTAGAGTTTGTGTACCTAATGATCCAAGATTGAGGAATATCCTTTTAGAAGAAGCTCATAGGAGCAAATATACAATTCATCCCGGTATAACTAAAATGTACCATGATTTGAAGCGAGGTTGGTGGTGGCCAGGAATGAAGAAAGATGTAACTGAATTTGTTTCTAGATGTTTAACGTGTCAGAAGATAAAGATAGAACATCAGAAGCCAGCTGGAACACTGCAACCGTTAGATATTCCAAAGTGGAAATGGGATGATATTTCCATGGATTTCATCACTGGACTGCCAAGAACACCCTCGAGTAAGGATGCTATTTGGGTGATAGTAGACCGACTCACCAAATCGGCTCACTTTTTGGCGATCAAGTTTACCTCTACATTAGAGAAATTTGCTGAGATATACATTAAGGAGATAGTTAGACTTCATGGTATACCCTCTAGAATTGTGTCAGATCGTGACCCAAGGTTCACTTCAAACTTTTGGGTTGCGCTACAGAAGGCTATGGGTACCAGACTGAGTTTTAGCACCGCATACCACCCCCAAACAGATGGACAAACAGAGAGGACGATCCAGACTTTGGAGGACATGTTGAGAGCTTGTGCCATTGAACTACCAGGTAGTTGGGATAATCATTTGCCATTAGCTGAATTTGCTTATAATAACAGCTATCATTCTAGTATTGGGATGGCGCCTTATGAGGCCTTGTATGGAAGGAAGTGTAGATCGCCTTTGTGTTGGACAGAATTAAGTGAGAGGAGTATCATTGGTCCAGAAATTGTAGAGCAGACCACCCAGAAGATTGCAATGATTAAGCAAAAATTGCTAACCGCTCAGAGCCGACAGAAGAGCTATGCTGATAAGAGGAGACGGCCGTTAGAGTTTGAAGTAGGAGATCATGTATTTTTGAAGGTTTCTCCAGTGACAGGCATTGGTAGATCCATTAAGGCAAAGAAGTTGACACCTAGATTTATGGGCCCGTATGAGATCTTGGAGCGAATTGGATCTACTGCATATAGAGTTGCATTACCTCCACAGATTGCAGGTATCCATAATGTGTTCCACGTATCACAGTTGAAGAAGTACAACCCGGATCCCTCCCATGTTATTGAACCTGAAGAAGTAGAATTGAGGGAGAATTTGACCTTTAGATCCGAACCGGAGCGAATTGAGGACTTTAAGGACAAACAACTACGCAATAAGACCATCCGACTCGTGAAGGTGATTTGGAAGGGTGGAGCCCTAGGTGATGCTACTTGGGAAACCGAGGAGAGTATGAGGCGAGATTATCCACATTTATTTGCTTAGGTACATAGTTTCTATGCTTATCTATTAAATTTTGAGGACAAAATTTCTAAAAGGAGGGGAGAATTGTAACATCCTGATTTTTTATATAATAAAGAAATTGTGGAATTTAGGTTTTGAGAAAAAAAATGATAATAATAGGAATTTATATTATTTGAGGTTATTTAGAAATAATATTATGGTTAGGTATTTAATTATGAATTTAAAAATTTAAATTTAAAACCACATAAGCAATATTTAGTTAAGATATAATACATAAATAATTTTTTTTTTATGTATGTGTTGAAAAAAAAAGAGAGAGAAGGTAGAAGGAACAAAAAAAAGGGGGTGGAAGGTTGTTGTTTTTAAGTCCCACATTGGTTAGATGAGGGAAGAGAAGAGGTGCCTTCATGTATAAAAAGGAGGGGGTGTGTGCATTAGGAAGCATGAGAGGCTAAGATGCAATTTAGAGAAAATTGCAACTTTTGGCCCAAAGGTTTGAATAATTAAATTCAAACCTATAGTTTTTTTTAATATAATTTTGGGACTCACAATCCCATTTTTATATTATTTTTCTCTCTTCCTCTCACGTTGCTCGGCGTTTTCTCACAAGGGGGGATTATTTTCTTTTTCTTCAGGTATGTTCTAACTTTCCTGTTTAGATTAGCATTTAAAAATTTATTTAATTACAAAATTAATTTTATAGTTATTTTCTAAATAATATTAGCTTTCTAGTGATATGATTATTTTGTAGGATAGAGTAAATATTTTGATTAGGATTTTTCTATAGGATAGTTAATCTGATGATATGATGGATTAAAAATATAGGTTAAAATTCTTAGGGATATAGTAAATATTATAGAATATTTTCTTGAGGTTGAAACTCATGTTTAAGAATTTTTGAGTTAAAATCTAGATCTATATGGTTGAATTTATGTGGAATCTGAGACGTAGGGATAAACCTATGATTATTAAATATTTATTTAAGTATGAATAGGTATTTTTGAGGTTATAGAAAGGTGATTTGAGGCTTCAGGATAATTCTAAAATTTTTAATTTATTTTTGGATGAATTTTTAGAATGTAGAAGGATGAAATTGTGATACTAGAAGTGAATTGAGGATAAAAAAAAATAGTTCATTAGGGTACGAGAATTTTAGAAAAGAATTTGGGAAGTTAAATGAGGCATAAATCTTAAATTAGTGTTAATATGGACTATAGATTTAAGACTTTCTAACTCTTTAAATTAGAGTTATTTATTTTAATGTAAAATTAATATATAGTATTGTGAAATAATTATGTAGATTATATTGACAAAGATAGTGGTGAAAAAGGAGTTGTGAAGGGGAACTTGTTATTCAAGACACAAGGTAACCATTATTAATGTGTTGTGATGGGTGTGTTTGTGAATGGTTATGTGTTGTTTTGTTGTTTGGAAAAATTATGAATTATTGAAAATAAATACTGTTATATACTTCCGTGAAATCATTGCCAAGTGGGTTAAAAATTTATTTTTTGTTTATCATGATGAGATATTATTGTTCGGATATATTTCTGTTTGGATATTTGAATGATGCATGACTTGTCAGGGTATTTTAATGTATGGTGTTAATGGAAATTTCTGTTCGGTTAATTATTACCACGTGGTAAGCCCTCATTGGACCCAATGAGTGGCGTGTCGCTTGGTCCAACTCACCTTTGGCCGGGTGATTTGGCGTCCGAGCATGGCGAAAGGAGGATATAAGGTGCAGTCATGCAAATTAAATACTTGTTCGGTTTGTTTGAAAGTATTGTTCGGTTAAATGTTTTGTGTGCCCACTTAGCAATCGCATGATTAGTTACATCCGCATGCATCATTACATATTAATTTTTGGTTACTGGGACTTTTAAGTCTCATTCCCCGTGGTTAATATTTTTACAGGAGCGAGTCCGGCCGAGAAAGCACCAGAGGTGTAATTATGGTGTATGAGACACCATCTTTTACGTTGCCTCTTATTTTAGATTATACAATGTATCTTGTGCCAACTTAGGACATATCTTCTTTGTGGAGCATGTAAACTCTAATCCTTTTTATTAAATGCATTTATATGTCCAAGAGGATTATGTCTGTCCCTTTGATTCATGACCTGTTTGAATAACATGCTATGAGGATCATGTCTGTCCCTCATAGTTCTAATTGCTTTTTGAGATATTTTAAGACCTGTGGTATATTGTCTTGGATGTATCATGGTAGAAATTTTTCTACCATGATAAGGGTATGATAAGGGTTCAATGAAAAAAAAATAATTTATTGAATTAATAATTTGTGAAAAATCGGTCTGTAAATTTTGAGGGTGTTATAATTATCACACCCAACTGTTAACTTATTTTGCTACAGCCACTGAATGTCTCTCCCATTATTCATGCGTTTTTCAGTGAGCATAGAAGATAGATTTGCAGTGTAGCTTGAAGTCAGAACAAAAATCAGAAATAGCCATACAGAAACCACCACCCTTGCTGAGTTGCTGTACACTTTACCCCCTGAGAAACATCAAATTAAAAGATAATAATTAAAATGCTGGTTAGTGTTATTAAGGAAATAGGTGTAGACATTTCTAGACAAAATCATCTGTCAAACTTGATTCAGGAAATAAAACTTAGAAGGGCTAGTAGCTGGATTGAGTGGAAGGATTTGATACTCTCCTTAACATCTCTGATGGAAAAAATTATACTACTGCAAGACTATTAGAATTTTGTATTAATCACACTTAAGCTGGATGGACTCATTTTATGAGTTTCACAAGTGAAGTGGGGACTTGGGGTTTATAAGTTCAAGAGCCCTTCCACCCAATATATTAGTGTTTTTGGGATAAGCTCTGATTTTAGACTTATACTCATAACATTAGTGTCATTTATTGAGTGGCTTGAAGGGTTGCTAATAAGTAGGAAGCTAGTGAAGTGTCATGGATTGAAGTCACTACGTCCTTAAGCAGTCGATCAAAGTGACATTGTTTTGAGTTTTATATCAAGAAGCCTCACAAATGACGTGAAACTTATATGTTTAAGGCCTCTCTCTCTTAATAAGTTAGTCTTTTAGGATGTACTCTCCTTAATCCTCATAACAACTCACCACAAACTTATAAGTTGTGATAATTGTGATTAATCCTCTAATCATATAATGGTTTAATTGCTCCATGTGAGACTTCATCTTATATCTAATAGAAACCTAAATGTTATTTGGACTGAACCATGCTTAAATTATAAATTAACTGGTGGTAACAATACCATAAAACTCAAAAACATTAAAGGGAACAGAAGTAAGATCAACATAAAGCTTTCATTTCTTTTTTTGTTGGGGAAATTAAATCTTACCATGAGCGAAAAATAGAGAAGAAAAGGCGAACCAAGTTTTGTTGCTGAGTTGAATTTTCCAAGATCCTTTATAGCAAGGGTTTAAGGAATGCTACAAGAACCAGATGGCAAGCGTTGTGTAGAAGAAGATAGCATCAGTGGCCAGCCACATTTGCCAGCTAAATGGCTTCGCAAACAGAAACATCGTCCCTTCTGTCTCAGCTGGAAATATGAGTGATAGACCAGAGTCTGTGTATGGCTGTGTGAAAGATACATCCTTGGAGCGATCTTCAAGTATTGTTACGTCTCCAACGATAGCATCATAGGACTGTCATAATTCAGTGCACACCAATTGGATTAGTTTTTTGACGACTAACCACATGTCAAATTTAATTTAAGATTCTGCATATTCATGACTTAATTGACTAATTCAGCCAGATAATCTGCTTAATTAACTAAGCAGCATATTGATAGAGTTATAGGGTCTGTTTAGTTTCTGTTTCCAGTTTTTGTTTTCAAAAACTTTGTTATAATACAATTTTTAAAATTGTTCTTGAAAACAGAACAAAATAAAAATTTATTTGGTTGCATTAATTTAAAAACAGTTTTGAAATTAAAAAATAGGCTGATATAATGATAGTTATAGTGATTAATGGTAGTAATTTATGATAGAAATTGATTGATCAAGCTAATATTTTCCAAAAATTAAATGTAGTGTGTTTTAAAAATAAGAAAAATAAAATAAAAAACTTTAAGATGTTTCTATTTTTTGTTTTTTTAAAAAATGATAACATTTTTTAAAAAAATAAAAATCCAAAACACCTATCTAAACAATTTTTTAATTCTTTTGGTTTTAAAAATAAAAATAATTTTTTTAAATAGAAACCAAACAAGCCCATAATGATTGAGGTCAAATTAAAATTTTCAAAAAATTATTAGAATTTGATTACATACTGTTATGTTATGAAAATCAAATAAAATATTAAGAAAAAAGTGTCAAATTAACAAAGAAGAAAGAACGACTTTGGAAATTGTATTATAAAATAAAGAAAGTACATATATAAAAAACAAGGAAGAGAGAAAGTGTGTATATATATATATATATAAATGCACGTTTTATGAACTATTCGACTATTCAAAATTTTGTCTTCTCCCCCTCATAGAAGATTCAAAATATTTATTTTTTGCATTTTGCAATCAAGGAAGATTTTTTCCCCACCGTCGTCATATACGGACCAGGTCTAAGTTAAAATGAAGAAAAGTCCAACGAAAGCGTGTTCCCCTTAAAAAAAGGTCCTATGAGAGAGAAAATTGCCAAGAAATATCAGCAGTCATATTGTCCGCGTTCAGAGATTCACAAATAAGTACATCTCATTCCAGGCCATACCTATTATTTCTATCAATTCGCTGCTAAATAAGTATACTATTAAAATCTTCCCTCTCAGAATTAAATTGCAAAATTTTGGGAATGAAATTTCCATGGTTCCTATCACTTTAACTGGCAATTAATGATTAAATTAATCTTTGGAAATGATATGCATGTACTAGCTAGCATTTCATATATAGTTAAATACAAGGAAAAAAAAATATAAAGTTGAGATTTTACCTTGTTGGCAACACTTTGTACAAGCACGTCATAAGATTCATTGGATGGGCAATACTCATATGGCAGACCTGAGTACTTATCTTTGATCAGTTCTTGCACCCTTTCAAAAAGATCAATACAAAAGCCACTAAATTTTCCAAGAGACTCTTCCTTCACAAAATTTTGAAAAGTAGGATTTATGGGAATTGCTACTTTTAAAGGATTCTCGTCCGAAGGTATATTCCATCCTTTTGGAAAATTATCATCATCACTATTGTTTAGATTCTTTAGACCTCCAGGCCAAACCACTGGACCACTTAGATTATTTGTAGCAGCTTGACTTCTTTTCTCTCTGTCCTCCAAAGATTTAAAGAACTTCAAGTTTGGTACCCAAAAGTCCAGTTCTGTGTATTTCCTGTTAACCACGTTTATCACTCTTAACAATGGAGTCTGTGACAAATGGCCTTCGGCGAACCCTATGTTACCAGTTAAACCAGAGAAGTTGCTAGATAGCATTGAGTTCAACATAGCGCTTGAGTTATAAGTGTTATTGGTACCACTAATCTTCTCTAGGGCTTTTGTGATGGTCGTCATGCTATCATAAGCTTGCAGGGCAAATAATCCTGGATGAGACTGGTTTTGAAATTTTTCTCTGAACTGAGTATAAGCACGTGAACTTGTAGAATAGTAGCTTTTGATTCCAATAGTACCTTCCATGGAGGATAAGACAGTCTCATTGACTAAGTCCAGCATTCCAGCAATGTTCTCATTGATAATCCAAGTTGATTCTTTCCCTAAGAGCTGTCGTTTCTTAGCTTCTCTAAACAAATGAGTCAGCATAGGCAATGATGCTTTGAGAACAATGAAAACCCTAGACTGTGCTGATAATAATGGCTTAATCAGTTCACCAAGAACATACCCTTTTGGATCAGATAAAGAAGAAAATGGTGGAAGGACAAGTCTGCGCTCAATTTGGGAATTAGTCTTCAAGGGGCTTCAGAAAGGAGGGTTAACATGCTTGAATCAGCAATATAAGAATCATCTTCATATATTGCTATAACCTTTTGCCAGTTATATGCATGAACAATATCAGCTATGCAGTTCACATTTGCAGTCTGGTTCTTGGCCATTTGAATCAAGAAAGGCCAACGAAATGGGATTGATGAAGATGGTGAAGATATTGAAGATGAGAATGAAATTACTGGAACATGAGCTTTATCTCCAAGATCTGCTACAAAAGATGCTTCCTGTCATGTCTCCATTCCAATTATAACCTTTACTTTCGTCTTGTTTATGAGCTCCTCAGCTGGAAAACAAAGTAATTACAGGTAATTAACTCACTATTAGAGATAAAGAAATCTCACATCTAATAAGTAGAAAATACATTAGAAATATATAAAGTTTGAGATATGTCTAACCAAACTTAAACTATTTTGGTGAAGTAGATTATCCTCAAACATACTTAATATGAAGAATTTTGATACTCATTACAAAAATAAATAAAAATAAAAAATATATAATACTCACCAGCTGAAGCCGCCTGCAATGGATTTCTTAGAGAGTGACGAAAATGGAGGGATATGTTGAGACTCTTTGAATGGTTATTGAAGCTTTGGGCTGCAATTTCCATGGCTGCTTTCTGTTGTTTTCCCGATGGAGAATCAACATCAAGAATTGCACCAACATCAAAATTGATTCCATTACTGCTATCAGCTGCAGCTCCTGTGAAGCAATTGAGAAGGAGAATGGAAGTGAACGCAGCAGAAAAAAGAAGCAGCAAAAGGCTTCCATCTGTATAATTCATAGCCTTGGAACGAAGAAGTTTGATAATTTGTCAGGTATAAAATTGCAAGTTGTAGTTGTTTTACTGTCCATCAACTAGCAAAAGTTACAGAGAAAACAAGCCTTTTATATATAATAATTTGATGATGGAGGTGAGAATCAGTTCGGCTGTTTCTTGCAGAAGTTGTATAAGATCAATTCAAGCCTGCTTAGAAGTCAAATAAAGAGACGATGAATCTTCTGGGTTCTCAGAAAAGTTCTTGAAAATTAGTGTCTTTGCTTAGGTATGTTGTGTTGAAACGTGTCAAAAACAGAAACACGTAAAATTTTTTTCTCTCGTACACTAAAACTCTATGATTTCATATATAATCTAATTGCTCTTTTTATCTAAAAAATTAAAATTTCACCTTTTTGTGATATATTGACTACACTGCCGAGACTTGAGTCTATTTTTGGTTGGTAAAATTGTATGTGTTGCTCTAATTTTATATAAAATTTTAATTTAATTTTTTAATTTTATAAAATATTTTTTCAATCATTTAGTCAGTTTTAGCCATTTCTTGTAATTTTCTCAATTTTTCTTTTGATAAGATTTATTTTCCTTTCCTCGGTTATCTGAATATCAGAATAGATAGAGGGAGAAGCTTCGGGATCGCATCCTCCTATCTCCATCCTTTCTTTTTCACCAACCTAAAACTTCTGCCTTGCGATCTCGATTCATCGCCCTCCCGCTTTTGCTGTCGTCGCCGGCGACGTGAGTATGCCAGAAATCTTTACCTCCCTTTTGTTCCCTGCGTCTCCTTCTCGTTCGCACTTCTGCTGTGATTGTCATCCTGTTGTGTTGCATTGCTGTCATCACCAGTGACGTGGTTAAGGGCTGCATGAGATTCTTCCTTTTTTTCTCCTTCTCCGTGTGATCTCCTCCTTCTTCGTGCTTCTGCATAGTGGTCAGAGCTTTCCCTTGTGTACGACAGCAACCATTTCTTTTTCCCCTGTTTCTTCTATGCTCCTACTCTCCTGTTGCTGTCACTGGAGGCTGAGAATGGTCGAAAAACTTCCACCTTACAACACCTGTGTTCGTGCATCACTGTAGATGATACTGTTGGTGCGTGAGTTCTTCTTCCTCAGTTTCGATCAGCTTCTTTCTCTTCCTCTTCTTTATTGTTGTTGATTCATGTATGAAGTTTTAAACTTTTCTTCTTACTATTTTAGTACGTGGACATTTTGCCTCTAGATGCTGAATATATACGTGTGGGTGAAAGGTGAGTTGCTTTTTGTTTATTATATCGTGTGAATGGATGGTGGAGGATTAAGTAAGTAAGTTGGAGTTTTAATCCATTGAAGAAGATGAAACAATATGGGCTGAAACTGTATTTGAAAGTATTTTGATATTTGTTGGAGGAATGGCTTTGGAATATTGAGATAATTTATTCAATCATGTTGTTAAATTGTTAAAGAAGTGGTTTGGATGAAATAGGAAAAAAAGAGCCTAAACTTGAACTTGAAGATGGGTGGCTAAGGTATTTGACAAGTGTTTGTTAGAAGAAGTTTACTTGAATTTTATATTTGTTTGGAATTTCATAGATTCTTGGGTGAAGTTTGCTTAGTCGGGTGTTATTTAACTTGTAAGGTTATTGGTAAATTGTTAGATGTTTATATTGAATGGATAGAATAATGCACCTAAAGTATTTGGTGCAAAGCTTTAGAAAAAATTATGTTTCAAGAAAATGAATTGGCATGATTAAAACAAATTGAAGGAAACTAGTAATGTGAATGATAACACTTGAACCACCTCTAAAGCATGAATTTTGGTGTTGGAGTTTTAAATAATGGTGGTTGGTTGAGATTATGTAATAAATTATAGAAGAATTTAAAAATTAAATTAATTATTAAAATTGTATTTATTTATATCCTTATAGGGTATGTGGAAGAATAGGACTTTGATAAGAATTAAAGGAAAAATGTCCCTGAGAATTTAGAACTTTAACGAGTAAGTGAATAGCATTCCCTTTAATTTATTTTTAATAGACTTTTTCTAAAATATTTTACTCTTATGAATTACATTAGTTTTGAAAATTATGAAATATTTATGATGGATAATTAGATGGTGATATGTGCATTTATTTTTCCTCAAGAAATATATTTCTAATATTGATGAAGGCATTTTTATTTATTGAATTTTAAAATTTCTTGATTACACAATTAATGCAAGTTTGTACATTTACTTTGATTGATTAATTTGGCAAATTTTATATATTTGAAACAAGTCATGCAAATTTGATATTGAGAATGAAAATTTTATTTCAAAATTAATTATTTTTCTTGCATGTTTAAAACGTGATTTTCAAGAGGACTTTAGACAAAATATTATTGCTAATAGCAATTCTATTAGCCATAGTGCTCTATGATTAATAACTAGCTAGTTTGATTTTTGTGAGCTTTATTCTCATGTTTGTTATTCGCGGGCCTCGTACTTGCATTTGTTTCATGGCTTCAAGCCGTGTTTGGTTAGCCTTACTCTTGTGGATTGTGTATCCACATTTATTTCATGGCTTCAGTTGCGTTTGTTTACTTACCCTCGTGGACTGTGTGTCCACACTTGTTTTCGTGGCATAAATCGCATTTGGTTATTTATTCCCATGGACTGTGTGTCCACGTTTGTTACCTATTCTATTAAGTTCTTAAAATTTTAAACTTTGATTAATTAGCTCATTCGAAGTTCCAATGGTTTCAATTAACAAATGTACTATTTTGATTTTTTTTTATACGAGTAATTTGTTGTCACGTCCTAAAATTTTAATGCGACCAACATGCGATATATGTACAAATTCACATCCCCTAAAGTTTCAATTAAGAAAAGTTCTGAATTAATGTATCAAATTTTACTTTTCACATAAATTAAAATATCAAACCTTTTTTAAAAAAAAAAATTCTGCAGCACCTCCCCTAAAGCTAAAGTCCTCCGAAATTTCTACAACAAAAAGTTTACATCATATATCCAACAATATAGAGCTTTGCTTCTCAGCAGCAGGTAATTAACATAAAAAAAAAATTAGGACCCTAACTATAGTTGATGTGGAGCACTCTAAATCGGACTTCTAAAAGATCTTACATAAGTTTTTGAATTTTACATAAATAAGATGATATTCTCAAAAGTAATCTTCTAGTCAATTTAGCAACCAGCCCATCAGAGATCAGCAATGAGTATGAAATCAGCTATGGTATCTAAGGCCAAATAAAATACTTTCCAGTGAATAACGTCCCAACAATAAATAATTGAATATGAATAAAAAAAATGTTTGAAATAATTATGTAAGTTAAATAGATAACAATTTCCATAAAAATTTAATAAACTTCAAAATAAAATGACTCTATAAAATTTTAAATAAAATCTTAAATTATTAAACTATCATAACAAATGTTATTACCACTTGATTTCAAGAAAACACATAAATAATATAAACATTTGTAGATAGTTTACTAAATAAAAACCAATGGGATATAAAATCACCAAATAATCAAATTCACAATTTTAGGGACTTATCAAAACAATAAACAAATGTGGACACACAATCCACAAGGGTAAGTAACCAAATGCGGTTAAAGCCATAAAACAAACGTGGACACACAGTCCACGAGAGTAATGTTAACCAAATGTGGCTCAGAGCCATGAAATCAAACGTGAGTACGATGCTCACGAATAACCATCCCTCCGTTCCACGTGCCTTGGCCATCGCACGGGGCTAGCACCTCCTATAAACACCCAGCTAGCTAGGTGTACCATAGCGCGCCAAGGCCTAACGGAACTGTCGTTAGCAACCAGTGTTCTGCATAAAGTCCCCTTGAAATTCATTTTCAAACATGCGAGAAAATCATCTCTTTCAAAATAAACTTTTCTCTTCTCAATATCAAACTCGCACGAACTGTTTAAAATATCAATCCTTTAAAATATGAAGATTCACAACTAATGTTCCATAAATTTCTCCACCCATTTCCATGATTATCTTTATTGAACAAAAGAGTACTAAAATTTATAAATGCATTTCTGCCAATCTTATAAGTATAAATTATAATAACTTCAAGAGCTAAAGAAACTTAATCAACAACATCAATCAATGCTAGAGTGTCATATATTAATGACTTTAAATTATTAAAAATAATAGTTGATAAAAGGGAATTTTCAAATATATAAATTGATTGGGACGTTATCCACTTACCTGTAATACATTCAAAGCTCAAAACTCACTTCTTATACTCCAATCGAGCTACCTATCTTACAAACACCTTATAAAACATAATAAGATCTTAATGTACTTTACTTTTGAATCAACAATTTCCTTTCCAAGAGAGCCTAATCACCCAAAATTAACTATAATAACTTTAAAGTTTTTGGACCACAATTCACACATAAAAGTTTCTTCAAAACACTCAAGTCAAAGTTAACTACTCAATTAAAATTTAATCGCTTCTTAAGCTTTCTGCCCTACATCTAATGTGTAATATTTTAAACTATACAATAGAACTTTGTAATCTTTAATTTTCTTGCCCAACAATTTCCAACATCCAAATATAACTTCCGAAACATTAACATATCTTACAGACTATTCGCCATAAAACCCTTAAGAATCCAAAACTCACATTAAACCTCAATAACTTCTTAAATATATTCCTTCAAAAAAAAATCAATTTATTTATTTTAAATAAATAATGCCCAAACCAATAACAATGTTATGGATGCATACTCAAGCAAAATTCTCCATTTTATCAAACATCTCATATGCATCAAACTTCAAACAAATATCAAGCCTCTTGCTTAATTTCCTTTTCAAAATTTTCCCATATTAATATTTAGATTAATTATGCTTCGTAAGTTTCATTCTTTTAACCAAATCAAAATAAGCTAGTTAAAATTCAAATCTAGACTACTTCATTTAGCTCCAATAATCTGAAAATTTCAACTTGCCCAAATCCCTCCTTCTCTATTTGAGCATACCAGCACAGCATAACAGAATAAAAGAAAAAAATTTTCATAATCTTCATCATTGAATCACACGCACAAAGGCAACAAACAAGAAGGGAGAAGCTCATACGCACTTGAAACAGAGGAAGACGATGAATGAGGGACTCGATGGCAATACCAACAGCAGTGCACGGATAGAAGAAAGGATCAGCTCTACCCCACGCAATCGACGCCGGTGAGGAAAAGAGGAACGGTCTTTGATCTGCTATAGCGGTCAGGGAAGAAGAGCAGAAGGAGACGACAGAAAAACCTGAACGAAGTGAAGCGTAGGTAGAGGAAGGTGGTGGCAAGTCGAATCCTTGCCACCCACGCCGGTGATGCTAAGAACAGAGGAGGGAGAAGGATCCGACACCCACCGTCAACAAGGGCAGTTTCTTAGCTGACACAACAGGGGAGAAGGTCGATAGTCACTTCGTCGGGACATCTTGCAGCGGCGGAAGACGATACACCACTCACCGGCGAAGGAGGAAAGCCAAGCAAGGAGGAGTAGGGCTGTGCAAAAGTCTCCCAGTCCTGTCTGGTCCAGTCCAACCCGAGATGGTCTCAGTCTTGTTCGGTCTGTATAGTCACTGGTCCTTCAGGACCAAAAGGACTAAAAAGACCAGACTATTTTTTCGGGTTGGACTGGACAAGAGACTAGGCATCCGGACCACTTGGTCCAGTCCAGTCCTATTAATTTTTTTTATTATAATTATAATTAATTTATTTTTGACAAATTTTTAAAGTGTAATTGATGCTAAGGAGATGATTGCATAAAGATTTATTAAGTTTGTTTCTAAATTGTTATTGTAATATAGTGTTGTTGAATTTTTTGAGTACTGTTTTTATTAAAGTTTATAAATTTAAATAATTTAGACTATAACAAAAATATTTTTTTTCTTATTGTTAGAAATTATTATGGATTTATTATTATTATAAGTATTTTTACTATCTTAATTGAGTTTATTATGTTGGAATGGATTATTGCCTCTCATAGAATAAAAAGAGGGAAAAAAAGCTAAGTGAGTACTGGACTGACAGGACCAGTCTCCCAGTCCTATGGACCAAGTTCGGTCCTGTTAATCTTCGGGTTATCACTGGACAAGACTGGACTACGGGTTGCCTAACCCAGTCTTTTTCATGAAAGAGACCGGACTTCGGGTTAGGGTGAAGTTCAGTGCCGTCCAGTCCTTTGTGCAGCCCTAAGGAGGAGAATGAAGGCTCAAATCTGGATCTCACTCTCTCTCGCGTCTCTATCCTCTGTTTCTCATTCTGATGGACTAATGAAAAATGAAAGGAAAAATGGTCCAGGAAAGAGAAAAAATCTGATTGCTTTTGAGTCAAAATAGTAAATTTGCAATGCTGAAACCGACATATAAAAAAAATCTTTCTTTTGAAAGAGTAATGAGACCTTGTAGACCTTGTACATGATGCATATTAATTATTAATGAAATTCCATCAAACCAGCATTCTTTCCTAATAAAAATAATTTTTTTTAAATTAATATAAATACAATTAAAAATATTATTTTATATTTTAATTTTAGTTAAAAATTTTGGATTATTACATTTGTTTTCTTTAAGCATGATAGAATAAGATGCTTTTAATTCACTCTCATTTTATGGTTATGATTATAATTTACATATTTATGAAGTTATTATGTTGAATTCTTATATTTTTAATTTTTCATGTTATTATTTGAGTTTATTATTTTAATCCTTTTGAATTTTATTTTGAGGATGCTATTTATTGAAAAATTATTTTGGTCTCAAATTCATTAGTCGCGCTAATCCTACTATGAGCCTCTGAAGGGAAATACAGTTATATTGGGTAAAATTTTGTTTGGTACTGTTACCTTTTTATGAAAATATTTAAGTCTTATTTATTTTAATTTAAAAAAAATTAGTTGCTCCAAATAGATTGTTGTTGGAATTTTATTTTGATTTATATGCTGTTTGCTAGCTGGAAAGAGCTAAGCTCCTGATTGATATTATATTTTGTAAAAAATTTTGTGTTACAAAATTTTTAGGAGATTCTATTTATAGGAGAGGTTCTGTCGAAGTTTTTATAAAAATATTGAAGCTTTGCTATGACAATTAATATTTAAAATGTTAGAATTTTCATATAACCTAATTGTAAGAAAATGAAAAAAATGAAAAAGAAATAAATTTACATTTTGAAGCTTATAGGAATGCATAATATAATTCACACCCACGATCACCTTCTATTTTCATGGCGTGACATTTAATATCAATATTTTTTCAAAAAAAACTATCATTATCAATATTAGACAATTAAAAAAATATTTTATAAAAGTAAGATATCAAAATAAAATAAGTAAAACTAAAAGATCATTCAAAGCTATGCCTTTTTTTTTTTTTTCCCTCATGCATTTACTTTGTTTTATTCGTGGAGAAAGCAACACAAAGACTCCTCTACCCAGTGGGCCCATATCTTATCACGAAGGAGAAACGGAGCATAAAGATTGAAAGTTCAGAAATATTCTGACACTCAAAATTAAAAATTTGAAAAGTCAAATCAAATGGCTTTGAAGATTAGCAGAGAAATTAGATTAGAGTGTCACTTAATTCATAATTTAAGTTGTTCTTATCCAATTTTTTTCTAGGAGTTTTTCTGCAAGAACTACAAATTTAATCTTTTTTTTCTAATCATTTAAATTAAGATATTATTATAGATACTTTGGAACACTTCAACTAGGATTAATTATTCAAAATGAACCACTTCAATGAAATGGTGCGTTTTGACTTCTATGCTTTCCTACCGTCATTATCATGGCAATGAACAAGATTTGTTAGCGTCAAGTATGCAAGAGAATAATGCATTGTAGTTGACACTTCTTCTTTTTAAATTTATAATAATATTTTATTGATATTAATTATCTTCCAAGTTTAACAGTAGTTCAAGTATAATATTTTTTTTCTGCCTATATTTTATTCCATACGTTCAAAAAAATAAGACATTTTTTGAGAGATTGGATGTTCAAAAATATAAGACATTTTTACTCTTCGAGATGTAATCATTGCATTTTTTTAAAAGTACCCCTATTAATAATGACTTTATATTTATTATAGGGTGTTTAACAGGAGTAAATATAAAAAGATAGGATTAGTTTGAAAATATATAACTATTTTGTTAGGAGTAAGATTTGGTTAAAAATGCCTTACATTTTTAAATGGAGGGAGTAATTTTTAATACGCGCATTACAAATTTTTAGGATAAATTAATTAGATGTCCTTAGTAAGGGAAACATGCATTTTATTTATAATTTTATTATAAAAATATGAAACTTAGAACTATGAAATGTTATAAGAGAACTAAAATTTTATTTATAATTAAAAATAAATAATTATTAAAACAATTGATAGTAGAAGTTTACTCACACTGCAAAAAGCAGACTTTTGATGGCGACTTAGTCTAAAAGTGGTCGCTAAAAGTTTGTCACCACGCTGAAAAGTTGTCGCTATAAACAATCATCGCTAATAATTTTTTATGGCAACAAATAATGTCGCCACCAAAAGTATACTTTTAGCGGCGACAAAGGATTTTTGCTGCTAAAAGTATTTTTGGTGGTAACAAATGTCACCGCTAAAAAGACTTTTAGCAACGACAAAACTTTTTTTTAAGAAATAATAATTTATTTTATGCCACATCACTCTACCACATATATCATGTGATACCACATTGTAACATCCTAAAAAATTTAATTTAAGGTTAATGGGTTAATTAAGAATAAATTAGATAATTGAGAGTTAACTTGGATTAAAAGATAATGTACAGAAGGTTAATGGGTTTATCAGACCTTAATTAAGGCTTAAAATTGGACTCTAGAAAGTATTGAGCCATATTTAGGCCTAATTAGATAGACAATGTTTGGAATCTAAAATTTTGATCTTTGGCCACAGTCAAAACTTGATTTTTTAGCCTCCAGAACCATATTCCAGCTCAAAAAATTAAAGAGTTGAGTGGGATTCTGAAGGTGAACGATGAGAGCTCTGTTAGGATTTGTTGTGGCATCTAATTAAGTCTATTTGGAGCTTTTAATCACTTGGGTAAGTGCCTACAACCTCTTCTCTTCCTCTTTTGTGCATTTTCATCATGGTTTTTAGGCAGTTATTGAGAATCCAAAAATGAGTAGTGAGTTTGCCTAAAATTTTGACTTCAATAAGATTAATGAGAGTTTATTTAAGTATCTAACCTTTGGGTTATGATACTATCAATGTTTTAGGATTTCAAAGTAGGATTTGGAGTAAACTCTAGAGCTAATTAGTTGAGCTAGGGAGGCTATTAGTGATTTTGATTAGACTAATGAGAGTCTAAGTGAACTAAGGGGACCTAAAATAGATTTGGTTGTAGGTAAATGACCACAATGGAATTTTTGGATTTAGGCTTTAATTAAATTTAATTAAAGATAATTAATCATTAATGAATATTGATGCATTTGATTGTAGATTGATCAATATTGGTTCCATTAAGCTTCTTGAAGGCTCCATTAGATATTAACGGGTACTCTTGGTTGGTAAACCAAAACTTGAGGTAACCGAAAATTTAAGTATATACTAGTACAGAATTACGCATATTTGATGCATATATATTTGACAGTTATTGAAAAATCCATTGAATAAGGAAAGGCGGTAACTGGGAAAAATAATATTTGATGGTTTCAACAAAAACCGTCAAATATATGAATCAATATATTTGACGGTTATATATAAAACCGTTAAAATTAAAATATAATATTTAAATTAGGAAATTTTTTAAAATTTTTTTATATAAGTTTGACGGTTATATAGTTAACCATCAAATATAGTGGGACAATATTTGATGGTTAAACCTGATAACCATCAAACTTATGCCATTTAAAATTGCCTCCGCCTTACTCATATCACGCGTTGCTCTGCAGAGACCAGACATGCCTGGAAATGTTCAATCTCTCTGAAATTCTCTCTCTACCCAAATGTCTTTGTTACTTCGACTCGTCTGGAAGCATTGATTTTTGAAGAACCCATTGTTCATCGTTGTGCCCTAGCTTCTCTGATCACAGAATTGCATTCGTAATCAGAGCTTGGTGAAGGATTAGAGCCTTTGCGAGCGATCGGGCGTTGCTCTGTGAAGAATCAGAGCATTCTTATGGTCTTGCTTTGTCAAGTTGGTGGAATCCATTGAAGCTATTCTATTCTGCAATTTGCTGCATTGACCAAAGAAATTCTGAGGTATGTTTAAGCTATTCATTCTCTTTTTTTTGTTCAAATGCTGTTCGAATTGGTGATTGTGGTAGCTGTGGTCTGTGATTGATACTTATACTGGATTGCTTGCTTTACATTAATCATTTTCTACTGTGGCTGGGTGCTCAATGAAAGTGCGTTGATGTTGTTTGCTTTTCTTTCTATGGATGCATGCAAGGTGCTCGACAAAATGCCTCTAAGAAATTGAAAATCACCCAAGCACTCTTAGCCAAAAAACTTAGATTGGAATATTAATTATTATACCTAATTAGAGCAACCTTTTTTACAAATTAATAATGCAAAAATATGCTGAATGAAGATTTTCAAGTGTTATTGCCTTAATTTCTCAATCACACGTACATATAACAGGCAATTAATCACCGAAAATAGTCAACAAGAAAGAAAAGTGCCTGAACAGTATAGTAAAAGAAGAAGAATATTACTCAGGAGGACGAAGGAGGAAATACAAAAAGGAAAGGACTATAAAATTCTTCTCTACCTTCCACCATTGCTTTACTCCTTCATATACCCAATTCCTTTCCATTAAGCCCATTTTTTATAAGCTTAAACGTAGCCATTAGCCCATTAGTTGACAACTCATAACCCAACCCAAGTACTTAGGCTAATCCGCTACAATTTATAATTTATAGTTGGCATGAATGAGGAAGAGAGCTGGAAATATATAATATCTAATTATTTATATATAGTAGTATTGAGAAAAAGGTTTAGAACTTGGGGGGACTTCTAAATAATGGTCAATTATAGGGTAAAATGATTTATGATTATCTCAGCATCTGATGGCATAAAGTATATGTAAACAAAATAATTATTTTCAAGAAATTTCACACAGAATATGGCCTATATATCTATGAATCTAGCCATATATATATATATATATATATCAAAATTAACGTTTATTTAGAGCATCTCTTTCAACGCATATCTATGAGTGTAGCTTATGTATCTACTGTTATTAGAATCCAAAGATGAGATATCATTATTTGGTAGTTCTTTTATTCCTATGTCAAGATAAAAATCAAGATTCGTTGAAAAGAAGAAAAAAAAACAGGGAGGATACTGTTCTTGAAGTACTCCATTGGGCATAGATATATTTTGATTTACTGCTATTGGAATCCAAAAATATAGTAGAAAAATGCATGCTTGTGCACATGACACTAGCTAGATATTTGGCATTTTTTTGGCTTAACCATCGACTAAGAGAATAAAATATTTTCACATTTATTTTTTTAGTTAACATTACAGAAATTGACTTGTTGCTGTTGAATTAAGTTTGATTAAACTGTACAGGGATTGAATTTAATTCAAAGAGAGGATAAAATGCTCGAGAAACTTCCAATTATAAGTCGTTATACTGCTAAAATTTTGTTAAATAGTAACAAAATTTATGGCTTTATTAAGTTTTAATCTTTGAAATTATGTTTTTGTGAATTTAGTTGTTATCCTAACTAAGTAGGAGTGAATTAGATTATAAGCTATGAAGTTTTATTACTTATTAATAGATAGTGAAATTTTTACTAAAACTAAGTTCTTCAAATTAGTTTTAGTACTTGTAGTCAATAAAGTTTATTGAAGAATTATGTGTGAAGGCATGTAACTCGTGATTCATTATTTGATTGATGAAGACTTAATATCAATGAGTCACTAATCACACTTTTCCTCAAATGATTCTTTCTAGATCTGGAAGATGGACAAGGAATGGATGTCTTCCAATCGATTAATGAAGGAATACTTGAACAGGGTGAAAGAGTTTATTAAGTTTACACTTGAGCACACAAACGATCATACTAGTATAGTGTGCCCTTGTGTAAAATGTTGTCTGATGAAGCAGGTTTGTGTGTCTGAATTAGAAGATCATTTAATATGTTATGAAATTGATCAGAGTTATAAGTGTTGGCATAAACATGGAGAGACAAGAGATGCGAGCCGGGGTTATAGTAAGAGCTACTTGTCACATGATTTTAATACAAGTACATATGAGGTTGATGAGGAAGACTATCTTGAAGAGATGGCCAGGGTAATTGAAGAGGAATTAAGGATTGTCCTAAAATGCTTGAGAGATTAAAAAGTAATGCGGAAAGCCTTTGTATAGTGGTTGTACCGAGTTCACATTATGTCAGGGGTGTGTAAGTTTGTACAACTTGAAGTGAGTAGCGGTTGGAGTGATAAGAGCTTTATGAATTGCTTGCACTTCTTAAAGTGATGGCCGCTAAAGTAAACGAACTTCCTATTAACACGTATCAAGTAAAACAAATGTTACGTGCTATTGGCATGAGCTATGAGAAATTCATGCTTGCCCAAATGATGGCATATTATTTAAAAATGAATTGAATCATTAACTAAGTGTCTAAAAGGTAAGAGCATCACGCTTCAAAGATAATGGAAAAAGTCCGGAGAAAGGCATATTGTGGTATTTTCCTATTGTGCTTAGATTTAGACGATTGTATAGTAGCAAAGAAGATGCAAAAAATTTAACGTGGTATACGGATGAGAGGATGAAAGATAGGAAAATGTGCGGCATCCTGCTGGACTCTCCCCAATGGGGAAGGATTGAATCATGAGTACCACTTGAATTGGACAAGAATCAGGAACTTATGCCTTGCATTATGTACAGATAGAATGAATCCACATGGGCTCCAAAGTAGTACCCATAGCACTTGGCCTATGCATGAAATGCAACTACATGATGCTATCCATGCTAATTTCAGGGCCAAATAACATGGTATACGGATGAGAGGATTAAAGATGGAAAATTGCGGCATCCTGCTGACTCTCCCCAATGGGGAAGGGTTGATCATGAGTACCCTGAATTTGGACAAGAATCAAGGAACTTATGCCTTGCATTATGTACAGATAGAATGAATCCACATGGGCTCCAAAGTAGTACCCATAGCACTTGGCCAATAATTTTGATAATTTACAATCTGCCTCCATGGTTATGCATGAAATGCAAAACATGATGCTATCCATGCTAATTTCAGGGCCAAACAACTCAGAAATGACATAGACGTATATTTAGCTCCTCTAATTAAAGACTTAAGTTATGGGGGATAGGGGTTGAGGTGTATGATAGGTATAGGAAGAAAAATTTAATTTGAGAGCCTTGTTATTTGGTACCATAAATGACTTTTCAGCGTATGGTAATTTATCGGGTATAGTATAAGGAAAACTTGGATGCCCTATTTATGAAGAAAACACAGATTCAATTAGGTTGGAGCATGGTATGAAGAATGCTTATATGGGGCATCACAAATGGTTGCATCCAAGTCATAATTATCGATATTGAAGAAGAAATGTTTTAATGGGAATTCAGAAGAATGTGGCCTGCCTTTAATGTTAACTGGTGACCATTGTTTGAAAAGGTTAAGGATTTATATATCAAATTTAGGAAACCTTTCTTGGGATAAGTGGGTAGAAGAAAAAGTCTTTTTTTAAGTTACCATATTGGAAGGTCTTGTATGTTAGGCATTTTCTTGATGTAATGCACATCGAAAAAATGTTTGTGATAGTGTTGTTGGTACATTATTCCATATTCCTGGAAAGACCAAAGATAGCATCAATGCAAGGTTAGACATGCTTTTCTATGTGGAAGGGAAGACTTAGCACCAGAGGAGAAGGGGAGTTGCACCTTTCTTCATCCAGTAGCTCACACATTGTCTAGAAAAGAAAAAATTTTTTTTTTTATTGTCTAGTGCAGTTAAAGTTCCAGAGGGTTACTCAACAAACATATAAAAAACCTTGTGTTAATGAAAGACCTAAAGTTGAAGGGTTTAAAATCTCATGACTGTCATGTTTTGATGAAAAATCAAAACCGTAGTCGACTTGAGGGTTGTATTATTGAACGGTATATCAGTGAAGGAGCAGTTGAATTTTGTACTAAGTATTTAAAAAATGTCAATTATGTTGGACTACCAGTGTCTCGGCATATGGGAAGGGAAGGTGGGGAAGGAATAATAATCAATAGAGGTATATTTATTAACTTACCATTATGTGACTATTATGCCTATAATAGGTTATCAATTTACTAATAACAAGCTAATATGCTAATATTTATAGTCAGCATTTATAATTGATGCTAAGATATTAAAAGGATATGTCAAAAACCGTAGTCGACTTGAGGGTTGTATTATTGAACGGTATATCAGTGAAGGAGCGGTTGAATTTTTGTACTAAGTATTTAAAAATGTCAATTATGTTGGACTACCAGTGTCTCGGCATATGGGAAGGGAAGGTGGGGAAGGAAATAATAGATCAAGTAGAGGTATATTTATTAACTTACCATTATGTGACTATTATGCCTATAATAGTTTATCAATTTACTAATAACAAGCTAATATTTTGTAGTCAGCATTTATAATTGATGCTAGTCGAAGGAAGTATGTCCTCCAAATAGCTGGAAGAGCAATGCGTTCTTTTCAATATTTTATGGGATTAAAATATATTAAAAGAGCGGGTGGAAACATTAGTTCCGAGGTCCCCACTTTGATTAGACTTTTGGTAACCCAATAACAATGGGATGAATTTGTTGCATCTCATTTTCAAATGGAATTTCAGGTGATTTTACTTTACCAATTGATTTTAATTTTCTAATAATATTATGTTATATTATAAGTTTTAATTGATTTTAATTTTTTCACAGAATTAAGCCACAAAATCAAGAGTTGGTTAAGAAAAATCCTTATCCTTTTAAGAAGGGCGTGTGGGGTATTCAGGCATAGAGGAAAAGATGGTATAATTACTAATTTATTAATTTAAAATTACTCCACATTTATTTATTATATTTGCTAATTGCAATTCTTTTGCTATTGACATGCATAGATTGAGCGGAGAAGGCACAGGAGTTAGTAGCATATCCCGCCATGTTCTTTTCATAGAAGGCCGAACCAATAAAGAGGGTAACATTACAGATGAACATGTTCAGGAGATAGCTAATAAATGTGTAAGTGTTAATATTATTAATTTGACATAGTAAATTCAATTTTTTCATTCAAACAAATAATTTAAGTTTTTCAACTTGTGTCACATAGTCTGCTATCTCAGATGAAGTCTCAAAGGGTGAGCGTCCAGAGGATGAAGATATCTTGGGTCAAGCATTGGGTAATCTTGACCACCCCGAACACGTTAAGGGTGTTGGTTTTGGCATCATCAAGATGCAAGTATTTGGGACTACAAAGCCATCAAAAGGTGCAATGCCTTCTTCAGCTGAGTTTAATGCACTAAAAGATGAGATTGATAGGCTGCATCAGTTGGTTGATGTGTTGCTCACGTCCCAGGAAAAGACATCCACTCCTGTGGACATTAGTCCCAATAGTAAGAGAGATAGTTGCATCGTAGCTCAGCCTTCTCATCCGAACCTTCCTAAGGTAATATTACTATTTTTTTAGTTATATTCATTTTTTTATTAATAACTTATAAATGTTTCCATTTCTTTAGGGTGAAGTCAAATATGATTTTGGCAAACAGTCCAGATCGCCGTGTGGTTGCAATGGTATAATGTATAATGTCCCTGGGGGCACTATACATAATGTGCCAATTCCTTTAGGCCCACGTACGAGTTTGTCTAAAAGTTCTTTGGATGACAACTATTAGTTGCCCATTCCCACGGAGGATGTGATGACTATACAAGATACATTGGGCACCTTTGTTGCATGGCCCACCGCTCTTATAAGGCCAATATCTAACAAAGATAAGGTACATACATATATATATATATATATATATATAAAATTTATAAAGTTGATCTCAAATAAAGATAAGATATCTATATAATAATTTTTGATCTCTAACTATCTCTGGTATATAGTCTAAGAAAAAAACTTCCCTAGCAAACAATCAACTGGCCATGAGTCAAAGATTATCGCACCTCCCCTGCTTCAAAAGATGGAGCCTCAATTGTCACATAAATCCTGACTTCACTAGGGCCATATATTGACATGTAAAGGAGTATTCATGATTTTATTGTTGTAGACGTCCCATTCGAGCATGGCATGTATGACAGAGATCATACCAATCACATAACACTCGAAGTCGTAAATGAAGTACTCCACCATGACATGATTAGCACGACCGTCATAGATTTTTGAGGTACTTTCTTTTGCACAAGAGTGGTCATTATTTTTATAAACTATACTAATCTATTTGATTTATTAATTTTAGGTTTCTCTATCATACACTTTCGTGCCCTACAACCTTACTAGGATATTTGCCTTCATTTGTCCTTATGACATGGCTTGCTTTCTGTGACATTTGGGACTCTGATCGTGAAGATCAAAACAAGTAAGTGCATTAATTAAGTTCATACTTGTGTTTTTTGATATTTCAAACTTACCAACTTCTGTGTTTTTTAGGGCTGTTTTTTTTGTACCACACGGATGAATCTTTAATTGTCCCTAGGGTCAAACCATTTGACCAATTGTTCACATGGACAGTAATAAGGGTACGTGTTTAAACATTAATTTTTCAAGTATTTATTAATGATTATTCAATAATTTAATATATTTTGTTTGTTTTGTTTTTAAAGTGCCCGCGTCAAAGGCTAGATTCAGTGGACTGTGGATATTGCGTGATGAGATTCATTAGGGACATCATCACTCACGCCAAGACTTCAATCCCTACCAAGGTTCATATTTAATTTAAATATACATTTTATATATGGCAAAATTTCATTAGTTAGCTAATTAACTTTGATATGGTTATAATTTAAATTGCAGTATTATGATGACGCTTATTGTGAAGAATTTGGGGATGCTCACATTAATGAAGTGGTGAAAGAGTGGTGCCAACAATATTTCAACTTTGGATCATGCGCAAAATTCACGCATTTAGTGAGTGCACATTTGGAGCTTGAAGGCAAAAAGAATGTGGCTTAGGATAGAATTATTGTTTCATTTTTTAGGATAGAATTGTGATTTAGGATTAAAATTTACAATTTTAATTTTTTGTTTATAATTAATGTGACTGTGTATATATACGTATATATATATATGTACATGTTCTTTTAATTCTGAAAGAATGTTGCTGATGATAATATATATTTGCTGGATTGTCTGGATTATGAAATAATGTCAATTCTATTGTAGGGGGCTGCTTAAACGCAGCTGCCATATTAAAAAAAATTATACAACATATTTGACAGTTATTTTGATAATCGTCAAATATGTTAATATATTTGACGGTTATTCAGTATAACCGTCAAATATATACATAAATATTTGACGGTTCTAACATCTAACTGTCAAATATGGTGTTGTTTTTTGAGTCAAAGCAAGTTCTTGTACCTTATACTTGACAGTTATTTAGAACCATCAAGTATAATATCACATATTTGTTAAAATAACCGTCAAGTATATGAAGCTGCATAAATGACGGTGTCTTATTTGACAGTTTTTAACCGTCAAATGTAAGTGAAAATAACCGTCAAATATACATAATTCTGTAGTAGTGATGGTATATCATTGTGTTGCATTTGCACTTTAAGCATTATTATGGATGGCTTGAAATGAGCTTATAGATGAATATGTTGATTTTAAACTATTATCTAAATATGAAACGTGACTCATTGTGATGAAGTGTTTAGTGATCATATTTATATAGATGTTATTTGATATTTGAAATATGGACTGGGTTTTGATTGGCCATGAGTTGAATATATAACGAGTCATTGTAAACTATAGTGTGGTGTAAATTGCGATAAGCATGCAAGTTTTAGAAATTATGATAACGATGATGAATCACTATGATATGCATGAGTTTATATTCGCATATGTTGATTAAACATGCATGATCATAATGGGTGGGAGATCACCTTAACATAGTCGGGGGATTATGATAGAAAATCCACATGGTATAGCCTCCACTGAGTTTGCATAGTGGTTGGCATACTTCATTACTATATGGTGCTTAGTATTGCTGATAACCTATAGGTGTGGCATAGGTGTAAAGGGTGTCCTAAATTAAGACTTAATCATCAGACTAACTATAAATAAATGAGAGCTAACCTAAAAGGATTATTTTATAAGGATTAATCTAAATAAATTATTAACATGTATTTTTACAAACGACGTTCAATATAAAGGGGATCCCAAATCTTTAAATTATTTCAAGAATTCGTATCATTCAATTAAACATATGCGAAAGAATGATAAATGAAACATATGGGAGAAGAGCTTCCTCCTTTATTTTCTCTTTATGCCTTACTCCATAATACATATATACATATTTACAACATAACACTTGGCCACTCAAACCCTTCCATAACTGGCAGCGGGGGGTCAAGGTCTCAACCACATTTATCACAATGACTATTACCTAATCATCATACTCTATATATCATCTATTCATTAATAGCCTATTATACGCATGAATTTCTCTTTTCATTCACATATAATTAATATCAACTGCTCACTCTTAGACATCAAAAACACAAGGAGAGACCATAACAACATTCAAGTTCTCAAATTAAGCAGATGATAACTATTTTCCACTTGCATAAATATTTTGACCTGTTAATATAGCACAAGCATCAAACCACATTCCTCAGGGCCCAAAATACATTTTTCCCAACATAAAACCCATAATGCAAGTAGATCAAGAAGATATTATCCTAGTTGACAATATCATAAGCTAAATACACATATCAAAATAAAAAGAGAAAGGCCTACAGAAGTGATTACTATCACTTGGCCTATTTCTCCTTTCCTCTGTTCTTCTGAAATGAGCTAGCTTTTGTAATATGTTAAGAGAGGGGTGAGTACAACTACTCAGTAATCAAGGTACATTTAAATTATACAAATGTATGATAATTATTCATGAATACAAGTGGCCAATAAATTTATCAAGGTGACCATACAAATAATCACATTAATAACATGTTAATCACATTAACATTCAACTCATGTGAATAATTTTAAGAATAAAGTCAATTACAAAATTTACACAAATAGCCATATATACATTATTCACATAATTACTACATGTTCTCATTTCTACAATTATAATCATATTCTCAACATAGTCATCAATCATTCAAATGGCATGATAATAATAATATGTATGATCCTCTGACATGAAATCTATAGGCCAACAACCGAAGGGATCGTCCACGTAGTGAGACTACCCAAGGCCTTAATCATATCATAAGGGGCTACCGGGCTAGGGTTACCTTACTCATTTATAAATACGTTTTCCCCCAAATCACACACTATGGGGTGTTATACCTAAAACTAGCTCTACTCAAAATTCCAAGTAGGCTAGTAGGGTCAAGTTCCTTAATAGGAACAATGCTACAATACCTTATAAGGTAAGTAGCGGCTATAACCCTTAGGATTATTGGTTAATAGCCAAGTATCATATGGATTTTGCATAACCGCTAACTCTTTCACTAAGGCGAACTCCTTCTATATGATCATGCTCATGAGAAAATGCATTTCAAAAACTCATATATATAATTCACAATTATCCCACATGCTCGTCAACTTTCTTACTTAACAAACATCAAGAATCATCATATTTTAATCATGCCTCTTGCATCAATTTTTATATTATCATATAAAACCACATTAGCATCATATAAAACTCAACATGCTCATATACAATTCATCACTATGCATAATCCACAATTTATAATTAAGGATGTATACATTATCATCAACCATCAATCTCATTACTCACACCAAGTCACAATTAACTTGGTCATAAATCATAGAGTCTCAACCAAGTCACATGCATTACGAACAACCATTTCAAAATTTAGATATATATATATATATATATATTCTTTTGTTTCACCAACATAATTAATTAATTAATATATAAATGCATAAAATAGATTTTTCTCGGTTACCTCAATCTTTGAGAGGTCAAAGATTATCCCTCAAGTCACAACACTTTTAAAGCTTTCTAAAGCTTGAATGGTGTCAAGAGGACATTAATCTACAATTGATCATATCCCAATGTATCAATAATATTATTAACACAATTTTCACTCATACTCTAACACCTAAGTATTTATTTTATTTTATTTTAAGACCTTAGTCTTAGCCTCTTGAGTTCTAAAATTTAATTTCATATATTTGAACCTCTCTACTTAGTTCAATAGTCTCCTTTACAATAATTTTATTTAAATAATTTTCTAATATCAAAATTTCCCTTTTTATTCCAAAAATTCGCACATAAAAATACCAAAAAATTGCAAACTTGATTTCAAGCCTAGAATCATTATTCTATAGCCATAATAATTTATTTGTCATCTCAAATAATCATATAAATATCAACAAATTAATTTATATTTTCAAATTTAACCAAAAATCTACCCATAGGGATCTAGGGATAAACTCAAATGCCTCAAATTTAATTCTATCAATAAAATAATACTCTAGAATATTTATTGCACTACCAACAACCTCAACAATTAGATTTACTCATCAAAAATTTATCCCTCTTTTAAACCCTAGATTTTTCAAAATCTCAGAATCTGTAGCTCAAAGGGAAAAACGACTAAAAAAAATGTTTAGAACACTTACCTAGTCTTAAAATATTTAAAATCTCATCTGAAGTATTCTATTATGAAGCATCACCTTCTAAATTAGCTCCCATCGACAACGTGCACTTGCTCTGTATCTGTTCTCTCTGTCGTGTGCGAAGAGAAATGAGGAAAGGGAAGAGAAAATGAGATCAAAAAGGTGACTGTGTTGTTTTGAATAAAAAAGGTGTGGGTCCCACATAAATTCATGCCTCTCTTCTTTGTTTTCTTCAATGCACACACTTGAACGAAATTCATCTGCCTCCCTTTTCTCTTTTTTTTTGCATTATTTACACCTCAACACCTAAAGCAAAAATTACTTTCCTCCCCCCTCTTTAATTTTCAATTTTCGTTTATGTTGCTTTTCCTTCTTCTTTCTTTATTTTTTTAATAATATTATCATTACTATTTCTATTTACTATAAAATCATAACTCAGGATTTTAATCTAAATTAAATTCAATAATAATATTCTAACTAAAATTATTTATATCTAAATATTCTTGCAAAATTACTCATTTGCTCTAAATTAACTTAATTAACCTTAGGTTAATTTTTGGGATGTTATGATGGGTCGGGCACGATGCTTAGTATTACCGATCCTAGATTGGACGGTGTGGGTCGAGCACTTATGACACCTCAAAATTCGAGCAGGGGAAATCTATGGTTTGAGAGTGAGTGTGGAAGCCTTTGACCGGGTGACCCTTCACAATTAAAGAGTAGGGCTAGTCCAGTCACATGGGCTAGACCTATATAAGATAATAGCCCATGGAGTTGATCAGATGATATAAGGAGTGGTATAAGACGGTTGTATTTGATCATGCAAAACACATTGTAAAGATGCATTGTAAATAATGTTGGTTTACCTTATGTGATATTAAACGCTTAATTGTTGTGATTGTCATACTTTAATATGCTTGATTAAATTACTTAGTTACTAAGATGTTTATCTTACTCCTGTAGTTTAATGTTTACAGGCCAAGATCAAGCTAAGAGCAAATGGGAGGCCTATAAAGCTAGAGACTGAGTAATCAATTGTAATGTCTCTAGTTTTATTTTTTATATGTAATTTGAATATGATATTTTCAATTAGATGTTTTTCATACCGACTTATATTTATTTGAAGTCTACTTACATTTGTAGTCTTAACCATTGAATTTAGTCATTTTTTTGACTTTCTTAACCATAGAAGGGTCTATAATCTGACCATGGTAGTGTGCAAAAATAGTTTGAATAAGTATATCTTGATAAGTTAGATGAGTTTAACATGTCTTGAGTGATTATTTAGCTTGAATGAAAATAATTGCATTTTCACCCCCTTATTATGTGCTTTATGATGGTTGGGTGGTCAACTCTGGTATTAAGAGTTGTTTGATGATTGTGACTATTTGGACAAGTTTATTAGGACTTATTAAGTGTGATTCAAGCCCTTGTGTAGGCTAATGGATTATGGTTTGATATTTAAATACTTGGTTGATGGTTTAGAAGTAAAAATGTGAAATTGTGGTCCCCTGGTGTCCAAATTCTTCTTTTGATATCGGATTGACATGAAATCAAAACCATTAGCTAGATTATGAATTTTTGACATGTGGGCACTTGAATCACCTTAATCGAAGGTTCGAGTTAAAAGTTATGCGCATTAGAAATTCATAATTAGGGAGTTGCCATGACAATTGCTGTCATATCTTTGGCCGTGGCCAATAAATTTTTGATTGCAGCCAAAGGACTTCTCAAGACCATTTGGCCGTAGCCAAAAGCTTAACTGGATGTGTTGGTCATGGCTTAATGTTCTTTAGCCGGCCAAGTACCTCTATTAAGCAAAAATGACCCTTTTTACCATATTTTGACTTGTTTTCAATTCTAATTATTACTCATACTTTCCAAATACTTTTTACTCCAATTTATAATGACTAAATGACTTTTTAAACTCAATTTTAAGATTTAATGATTTATGGGATCCCATCTCAATGGGGTTTTCTTACTTAACTTTTTTGGGTTTTTATATAGCCAAGGTTAATCCTTTTCTTTCCATAACATTTTTATTATTAAATTAGTTATAAATATCATGGTAGCTCTATCTTAAGGTTAAGTATGTGCAAATTATGTATTTAAGAATTTGAGGTTTTACACACGTCACTTGCCCTATTTGTGATAGATGATGCCATATCACCCCGCCACCTTATGCCATGTGTGCACTTCCTCAAGCCACCTCACGTGCTATGCTACTATCTTGTGCCACGTCACCTGCCACGTGTGTGCCTCCTCAAGCCACCTCATGTGCCACATCATCGCAACGTGCACACGTCACCTGCCACTTGTGTTCTTCCTTAAGCCACCTTATGCGTCACGTTACCAGCACGTATTACGTCATATATTTGTTGTAAAATATGACAAAACTAAGGTTTGAACCCTTGACCTCTCCTACCTCCAAGCCTTAAGCCTCCCTTCTTTGCCAATGAAATTGAAATATACCTACAGTTATTACATGAGAAATTAAATATATGTTATATAATTGCATACACATATATCAAATAATATATTATTAAAAAGATATACATATATTTTATTTTATTTTCAATTATTAATATGAAAAAATAATTTATATGAATATTTAAATTGTAATTTTAAAAAAATATTATTTCTTACTAGTAAATATTATTTTTGTTAGGAAAATGAACTTAAAATAAACAATTTTTAATATTGAATAATATTCATATATACATTGTAACCAATTTTTAAATTTTATTTTTATTTTTTAAATGAAAATTGTTAAGTATATAATTTATTTATAAATATGTCTTATTTTATTTTATGTTAAATATCTTTTACTTTTTTCTGCTCCATATTTTTCTCAAAAATTGATAAACTAAATGATTAAATTTTTATCTTCTCTTAAAATAGCCAAATGTTTTCCCTCTTTTATTAAAAATATATTTTGTTGGTAATTTTTTAATATCTTAAAAATTATTTTAATAACAAATTAATTTTAACCACATAAATTTTATTAATAGTCATTTTAAAAATGAATACTAATAACTTTTATAATATATGAAAATTACAAGAATTTCATATGTAATCAATCTAGTTAACATCAAATCATCCTCAACCTCATAACAAGGTGGATTTCAATAGTTATTCATATTATTTTTAGAAATAATTAGTTATAAAAATGTTATTAGTAACTTCTTTTTTATAACAATGAAAACCTAAATATACTAGAAGGAATTATATAGAATCCTTGTCCAAAAGCCGTTATAGCTCAGTAAAAGAAGTAGACACCATATGTATATCAAGCTAAACATCAAGTATGTAATATGCCAAGTAGTCTATAATATCATTTACATTTCACGACACTTGTACAACTTTAACATCCCAATGCCATTTATGAATTTGTATGTAAGTAATAATTTATGTATAACTTAGGCTAATTATAATTGAAAGTAATAACCTATCAAGATTTTAATTTATCATATTAAAATACTAACTTAATAACATAATTCTTAAAAAATATGAGCTATATATGTCTAAAAAATGTTATGAATAATATAAAATTAGAAATAATTTAGTAATTAAACTTAGCACAACTTGACTATTATTTTTTTTGTTTTACGATCCTATAAATCATTTATTTCTAATTCTATACATAAAATAAGAAATTTAATTTCATAAATATATTTTGAATGATTTTATTTAATTTCAAATTTTTAAAAAAATTCATAAAATTTTTTAAAAAATTTAAATTATAATTTTACAAATGTCACTGCCAAAAGTGAATTATATAAATTATTTTTTATAAAAATACTAATGGATTACATAAATTACTTTTAATTTTTAAATTATTTTTTTATAAAAATACTTTTGGTGGCAACAAATGTCACCACCAAAAGTAAATTATATTAATTATTTTTAATTTTAAAATTATTTGTTATAAAAATACTTTTGGTGGCAATGAATGTCGCCACCAAAAGTGGATTACATAAATTATTTATTATAAAAATAGTTTTGATGTCACACCCCAAAAGTAGAGGGTGACTAGCATGAATGCAAACTGTCTCGCACATTTTTGTAAGCCTTAACATGAAAATTTATTTCATTTTCTAAAAAAAAAAGCATATTATATTGAAATTCAAACACTTTTACTATTAACTATATAAGAAGACTTAAACATTTTTGTAAAAATTTCAATAGAACCTCCCCTGTAAATAAGATCTCTCGAAACTTTTTCAACAAAATTTTTCACAAAATACATTATCAATCAGGAGTTTAGCTCCTTCCAGCCAGCCACAGTATATATATATATATATCAAAATAAAACACTAACAACAATCTATGTGGAGCACTAATCTTTCTTTTAAATAAAAAATACATACAACTTATATATTTACATCAAAAGTACCAGTACCAACTAAAATTTTCAGCCAATGTAGCTGTATCGCCTTTCAGAGGTCGATGGTGGGATCAGTGTTGTCACGCCCCGATAATAAAGGGTGATTGGCATTGGTGTGAACCACCTCACATATCCTTGTAAGGTTTAATTTGAACGTTTAATCCATTTTCAAAATGTAATTAGACTTATATTGAAATTTTAATAATCTTGTTATTAATCATTATAATGAAAACTTTAGCATTTTTATAAAAAATTTGACAGAACCTCCTCTCTAAATAAGATTTCCTGAAAATTTAACAGTACAAGAATATTCACAAAATATTATATTAATTATGAGCTTAGCTCCTTCCAGTCAATAGATAGCATATATATATATATCAAAATAAAATCTTAACAAACAATCTATATGGAACAACTAATTTTTCCTCTAAATTTAAAATACATGAATGTTAAAATACTTACATCAAAAGGTAACAATACCAAGCAAAAATTTTCACCCAGTATAACTATATTGCCTTTTAGAGGTCGATGGTAGAATCAGTATCAGTTAATGAATCTGAGACCAAAATAAATTTTTTTAGTGAATAGCATCTCCAAAATAGATTTTAAAAAAATTAAAATAATAAACTTAAATAATCACGTAAAATAATTGAAAAGATGAGAATTTCATATAATAACTTCATAAATATGTAAATTATAATCATAACTATAAAATGAGAGTAAATTAAAAGCACTTTATTCTATCATACTTAAAGAAAACAAATTACTCATAAATGACTCAAAATAGTACTCTTGTTAATTCAAATCATCAAAATTTCAAATGAGCTAGTTAATTACAATTTAAAACTTTGAGGACTTAATAGAATAGGTAATAAATGCGGACACACATTTTATGAGGGCAAATAACCAAATACGACTTATGCCATGAAAACAAACGTGGACATACAGTCTATGAGGATAAGTAACCAAACGTAGCATAAGTTATGAAACAAACATGAACACATAGTCCATGAGGGTAAATAATCAAACGTAGCCGAAGCTACGAAACAAACGTAGGTATTAAACCTACGATTAACAAACATGAGAACAGAGCTCATAAAAATCAAACTAGCTAGTCATTAACCAAGACGCACCAAGGGCTAACGGAATTGCCATTAGCAACCAGTGTTTTGTATAAAGTCCCCATCAAATTTATTTTCAAACATGGGAGAAAATCATCCTAATTCAAATTTAATACTTGTTAAAAATAAAATTTTATAAATAATGTGCACAATAGCATTTATTAAATATTTAAAATTTTTCAAAATAAACAAATAAAAATAACACCATAAATCTCAAATATCATAAATCTTAAAAATATAACTCATGAATATGTACATGCACGCACGCATGCATATCACCTCTTAGTAATCTTGTGCAACCACTTGTATTTTCTCAAGATAAAAATAATTTCATTTGCAACATACCCAATTTACCATATTAACCAATAAATGAACTTTTAAAAAAATAAGTACTTTAATAAAAGACTGTCATAAGTTAATTAATTGGGATGCCATTCACCTACTCGTTGAAGTTCTAAATTTCCAAAGATATTCCTCCTTTAACTCTTGTTAAGGTTTTGTTCCTTTATACAACCTATAAGAATATAAATAAATAAAATTTAATAAATTTCCTCTAACTTATAAAGACTTCCTTCTGCTTCTAATATAGTTCCAATCAACCATCGTCATTTAAAATTTCAAAACTAAAATTCAAGCTTTAGAGTTGGCTTAGATATTATCATTCACATCTTTAATCTCCTGCAAATTGCTTTAGCCTTGCCACTCTATTTACTTGAAGCAAATTTTCTCCTATGATTTTCACCAAACACCTTAGGTGTATTATTTCTAACCATTCTATTAAAATATCCAACAATTAACCATTAACCATACAAATCCTAATAACCAATGAAATTTCAAAATATTAAAAATCAAGTTCAATTTTCGCTAACAAGCCTTTTAACAAACACCTTATAAACATTAAATTCCAAGTCTCTCATTTAAGCTCTTATCTTCCAATTTCATTCTAACAATTGCTCTAAGATGAACTATTCCAAACAAATTAATTTAACTCAAAAATTATGACCATATGTAGATTAGAATCAAGCTTTAAGGTGAACTTTTCAGCTTAACACTTGAATTTCCTCTTCTCTAAAACACACGGGCATCAACAAAACACACTAAAACTTTGTGGCTCTAATCATTAAAATGCCCACACATGAAATTAACAAGATAAAGGGTGCAAAACTTTAGACATGAATCAGCAACCATGAAGAAAAGGAAGAGAAGAAAGTTGATTGAAACTGAGGAAGAACTCATGTCAATGGTAGCATCTACAGAACAATTTTTTTTCCTTTTATGACATCAGCTCCATTCCTTTGCCCATTCACACGTATAGAAATTTTCCAAGGAAAGGAGAAGAGATCAAGTTTTACCTCAATTGACCCACAATGCATGAATAGAGGAAGGAGGTGATGCTGTGTTTGAACAGTGAAAAAAGGGGCTGTCACCGTTCTATGGAGAGAGGATGAGCCGACTGGTGTTGACAAAATGAGCAAGAGGAAGAAAGAAGTCTTAGCTCACCTGTGCGATCACACTGACAGCAAGGAAGAAGGACCTAACAATTTAGAATGGAGGAAGAAGAACAAAAGCCCCAAGTTGACTGACCACTGATAGACGAAACAGAGGCAACCATGCCGGCATCGATGACTCCCAAATGATGACGAGACCAATGGTTGAGAAGGAAGAAATAGAGATTCACGATTACAGGGCAAGGGTTTTAGGTGCTGGTCACTGCCTCTTTCTCTCTGAAATTCCAGAATGATTTCAAAAATGATAAACAAAATAAAGGCAATGAGCTGCACGTGCATTTTAATTCTGCTGCCTTCCTCTCTTTTTCTTTTTCAGGGTAACATAGTAATTTCTCTAGTGGTTGTAGCTAAAAAAATGAAATTTTCCCCGTGTGCACTAAGAGGATTCGAACTAAGAACCTGATGTTAAACATCCATGATAAATAAAACTGAGCGAACACCCCTTCTTATCGACCTTACTCTAAAAATAATATAAATAAAATCAAAACAGTTGACTATGATAACAATTTTGTTTTTAAATTTTTCTTAAAACTTTAGGTTGTTACAAGCGTCAACTAACAAATTTGAGGCCAAAATAAATTTTTTAGTGAATAATATTTCTAAAGTAAAATTTAAAAATTTAAATTAATAAGCTCAAATTATAGTGTAAACTAATTAAAAAGATAATGATTCAACATAATAAACTTATAAGTCTGTAAATCATAACAATAATCGTACAATGAGAATAAATTGGAACAAATTATTTTATCATGCTTAAAGAAAACAATTTACTCACACATAAATTAGAGTGATATAATTGCTAGCTAAAATCATATAAATTTTGAAAATATATATTAGTCAACATTTAAAATTTTGAGAACTCAACAAAACAAGTAACAAACGTGGACACATAGTCCATGAGGGTAAATAACTAAACGCGGCTCATGCCATGAAACAAACGTAGACACACAGTCCACGAGGACAAGTAACCAAATGTAGCCAAAGCTACGAAACAAACATGGACACACAGTCCACAAGGGTAAAGCTAACCAAATGCAGCTTTTGCCATGGAAACAAACGTGAACACATAGTTTATGAGGGTAAGTAACCAAACGCAGCTCAAGGCCATGAAATCAAACGTGGGTATAAAGTCCACGAATAACAAGTGTGAGATCAAAGCCCACAAGACAAACTAGCAAGTTATTAACCATAGCGTGCCACGGACTAACAGAACTGTCGTTAGCAGCAGTGTTCTGTTAGAGTCCTTTAAAATCATGTTTCAAACATGCGAGAAAATAATTACTTTTGAAATACAATTTATATTGTCAATATCTAACTCGCATGAATCATTTCAACTTCCAATCTAATATGTGTCAAAAATAATACATCATAAAAACTATTCAAGCTTGCGTTAATTGAATAGCTAGACATTTCCAAAGTTTAATAAACAAAATAATTTCATAACTCTTTGAAATATATTTCTTGAGAAAATAAATGTACATATCATCATTGAATTATCCATCATCAATGTTCCATAATTTTTAAAACTAATGTAATTCATAAGAGTAAAATGTTTCAATAAAAGTCTATTACAATAAAATAAATTAAAGGGAATGCTATTCACTTACTTGTTACAATTTCAAATTTTCAAAAATATTCTTTTTTCAGTTTCTATTAGGATTCGCTTCTTCCACACATCCTATAAAGACATAAATAAATACAATTTTTAATAAATTTTTAATGTATTACACAATCTCAACCAATCCTCATCATTTAAGATTTCAAAATCAAACTTCATGCTTTATAGTTGGTCCAAGTATTATCATTCATATTACTAATTTCTTTCATATTCATACCTCTCCTATTAGGCATTCTTTCGAATACTTTATGGTTATATTCTTCCCAAGCTTAGGCTAATCTTTCCTTTCAAATTTTAGCTTCCATAAATCTTACAATACCAATATCCAATTATTTCCAATTGAGAATGTAAATCCACACTATCATCATCTTCCTTTTCCTATTGTATATTTCAACTTAATTCAAGTTTTTCCCTCCATACATAACACATACAGTCACGATCAACAGCACAGAGGAGAAAAATTTTTAACATTCAACTCTATCATTTCATCCATTCACACGCACAATAGAACCAATAATTGAAAGAATTCGAAACTTCTCACCTTAGTTAGCCGATAGTGCACACATATAGGGAAGAAGAAAATTGAATCTACAACTAAACAGGGGAAGAAGAATACAACAATACTTCAGCCTTAACCCATGAATTAATTCTTTCACAGCACCATACTAGCTCTTCCTTCACTCCCCAACCACGAACGAACAGAATAAAGGAGGGAGATATCAAGAGGCTGTTAACCAAATAGGAAGAGAAGATGAGATTTTTGTCTGAACTAGAAAGAAGGAAAATAGATCATCACTCACGAGAAGAAGAATGAATTCAGTGCCATTTCAAATTTACGATTAGCACACCAACTCTAGTGACCTGATTTCTTCTATCAACCAATAACTCAGATGTGCACAGCAAAGGTAGAGTAGTAACAAGAAGAATCTAAACGTTTCAGAGTAGTGACAAGCCTCCACTTCTATTGGCACTGAGCACAGAATGGAGGAGAGGAAGATGATGGACAGTGATTTTCTTTAGTCTGAACGTTGAAGCTTTAGAGATGAAATTTCTAGGTCCCTCTTCAGCTCTGTACACGTGTATTGGAAAGGAGAGAAGAGAATAATAATCAGATGGAAGAGAGGGCAGTTTAGTAATTTTGGAGGAGTTGAAACCAAAAATAAAATCCCATTTAGCATCAGGGGATTCGAACTTGGGATTTTAGTAATGGGTATCATATACACTTCCACTCTACTAACACTTCATATTGTCATAATTACTCCAAACATAAATAAAATATAATCTAAACAACTTAATATATTTATATTATTATTATATATATTATTTATTTTTATTATTTTTATTTATTGTTATTTTTTTCAAGGTTATTACATTTGGTGATAATAATGTCGCCGCCAAAGTAAACTTTTAATGGTGACAAATCAAAGTCATCACCAAAAGTCCACTTTTTGGCGGCGACATGTAATTGTTGTTGTCAAAAGTATAGTTTTGGTGGTGATTTTGATTTGTCGCCACTAAAAGTCACCGCGAAAAATCATATTTTTTGTGGTGTCATGAATTTGGAGAAATTAATTAATTATGAAATTAAGAAATGTTACTTTTGAATTAATGAAAAATCAATTGTAAATGGATATGTATAATCTCATAAATTTATGTATATTTCATTTGTGAATCTAAGGATAATCACTTAATTATGAATTTTTGAAAAGTGAATTTATGAAAAGTTAGTTTTAAATAAATAGATAGTATTGTGAATTTATGCATTGGCCCTTGTAATTTAAGAATAATTAGTGGTAAAATTTTTTATTTATTTATTTTGTCAAAAAAGAGCCAATCACGAGTAAAAGGAAAAAAAAAATGACAAAGCAAGAAAACAAAATGAATTATCCGCAAAGCACATTAGCCAATGCCTGTATAATAATTGGCCAAAAAGATGCCTGTATAATAATTGGCCAAACAAATTCCTGTATAATATTTTTTTTCGGGGAGTAAATGCCAGCGTAATTTAAGACATTATTGAAAGCACAATCAATGTTGATTTTTAATCTCTCCAACCCCAGGCAATTCCGGTAATTCTCTTTTGCAAAAAATGCTCATTTTTGCCTTAATTGTCTGAATTCATCATAACAGTTCTAAGGGAATTAATAATAGGATTAAAGGGCAAAAATGTCCTAAAATTTTTTCTCTAGGAACATCTTGTATCTTACATTATTTTTTGAAGTGTTTTTGCCTTTGAAACTTCAAAAGAAAACATTTTTGTTCCATCATTAAATATTAGTAACATTGACTCTTAAAATGAAGTTTGACCAATGATATTTTTGTATTTAATTTTATCCTCCTTCCTTCTGGTTTGGTCTCTGCTTTCATTCTTCAATAAAATTTTTAACTTTTCTTCCTCCAATGAGCAGCTAAGTTCAAGATCTTGGAACCATCTGATGCAGTAGAGATGTCTTGGTTCTCAAAATCTTACCATTGATGTTCTACAAATAAGCTTTTACAAGACCAGTACTAAGAGGATACAAAGTATCATCTAAATATGCAACACAAAATCATAGTTGCAGTCATATCCAGAACAATAAGAACTTCATTCATTCATGTTTCGTTTTAGGGGCCTTATCGAACAGAAGGAAATTATATTTTGGTCTCTGAGCCTGTCTGAAGCGATCCTCTTATTCGATGTCTGACAGAAGAGAACCTTGAAGAAACAAAACAATACATCAAGTTAATATAGGAAGCTCAGACTTCTCCACATGAAAAGAAAATCCTGAAGCTACTCAAATTAATATAGGAAGCTCAGACTCCTTTTGATTCTTAATCCTCTTAGCTTCATGGATTTTCTGATGAAAAAGAACAAAAGAACTATTGTTGACTGGGATTAACACAAAAAGTCACAAAAGAATATCAAAGGCAGAAAATGAAGACGACCATTCCAATTAGATGTTATAAAGCTTTCTTAATTTTTTGAGTAGACAATCCATAGCAAGCGAAATGGATTGGTTAAAAACATATCATAAAAATATGGTCAAAGAACAGGAATCAATAAGAACCCTGATGGGAAGAGATGGGAAAATGGTGAGCAGAGCCGAAAACCCTTACCAGGAGGGAAAATAATCTTAAGACAAAAGTAAAGGTATTGAAGTGACGAAGAACTAGACGCAGAACAACAATGTCAGGTCAGCAAAGAATGGAGGCGAGCAAGGGCTTGCAGTAAATAGGTTTCCAAGTCGGAGAAGAGGAGGAAATGCTAATCCCTTTTCATCCTCTGTGCTTTAATCCTCGCTGGAACGGTCATCTGCTTGACTATTGTGACCCCACTGTTCATGATCTTTAGTCCGGTGCGGGAGCCTGCTTTGATTGAGGTGATGCTCTTGGGCTTGGGCTTCACAGCCTCTAGTGGGTTCAGTGTGGCGGCGATCACTGCTATAGTGGGGATCTATAGGCACGTCACCGGCCAGCATCCAGTCATGATCTTCTTGTGTGGGTTTGAGAAAGGAGATGAAAAATCCCTAAAGAGTGAAAATGAAGATAGAAAAATGCAGAAGGAAGGAGGGCAAAATAATAAAATAACCTGATCAAACTTCACATTAGTAATCAATGTTTCTAATATTTAATGATGGGGTGAAAATGCTCTCTTTTTAAAACTTTTCACTTAAAAATGCTTTAAAGAAAATTTAAGATAACAGGTGCTCTTAAAGAAAGAAGAGGTTTGAAAGTATATTTATCCTTTAACCTTTAATAATAACACGTATAGCATCTACTTGGCCACCATTAAAGACCCAACCTCACCTATTCTTCCTATTTTCCAACAAAACATTTCTGCCAACCAGTGAGACATGTTACAAATGCTACCAAATCAACAAGCTCTAACCCCTAGACAATGGAAGAATAAGTTTTCACATGTTCTAGCTTCAACTAATTAAGCAAATACGACATCAAGCTTCAGTTAGTTGTGAAATTTAAGAAAAGTTATTTATGAATGTATAGAATGTTTGTTGTAAAAAGATATAAATAATTTTAACTGTAAATTTATGATTTATGAGCCCTTCCTCATTTCTGAATATTCATTCATGAACCACTTTTCAAAATGTCGTAAGTAACTTTCATAAAATTCACCAGGAATGATCTCCTGAATTCATACATGACAATGCATATAAACTCATGATGAAATTATCTTTTGTTTTGTTTTTTTTGGCCAACCCTCATGATGAAATTATCAATTCATTCATAAAACGAGAACAATTCCTGTTTTTTAATTTTTAAAAGTAAAAAATGAGAATAATTTTGGAAACATTTAAATCCAAAACATTTATTCAAACGATTTTTTATTTTTAAAAATAGAAAAAACAGTTTTTGAAAACCAAAATCAAATATCGTCTTAAATTTATAAGAGGTGGTAATCCTCTACTGATTAATTCCAAGATTTTAAATCTATAAAATTACTTATTGAAATTTCTTTGTAATAAAAAACTACTTATTAAAATTTATAATTAAAGTAATTATGACATTTCACTTTTTTGCCTAAATTATAAGACACTTTTATATAAAATCATGTATACCAATAAAGCTTATTATATATATCCTTACTTTTTAACAAAAAATATAAAGTTTCAAAAAATATCCTTCATTTAATACTTCATCTGTCAAAAAATATTAAAAAGAGAGAATATATGAAAAGAGTAATATTAAAAAAATATTATTAATGAAATTTAATTTTTGTTAAAATGTTTTATATTTTTAAACATCAAATCTCACCTAAAAGTTTTTTATAATTTAGGATGAAGGTAGTACATGATCCTCCCATTACAAATTCATTTGAAGTGATTAATTATATGTCAAGTGGGATGTACAAAATGACAAAGTGATTTTTCTTAAGAAAATGACATTTGTGTACCTTGTAAATGGATAAGAATTCTTTAATTTGTAGAACCCAAGGTCATATCATGATTCAAAAGATTAAGTTGGGTAAGTGTTGAGAAGGTTGGTTGTAGAGGAATCCTTTGTTTTTTCTTGGCCAATAAAGTAGCATTCATTAAAGACTTAAACAAGCACCCAGTGCAACTACAGAAGAAAACAAACGAAATAAAATCACCTTAGAAATAAAATAAATAAGATCACCCAATGCCTACATGAGGAGCACCAGCAAAAGTAGAAGCTTGCGACTCTTTAAACAAACAAGCCAAAATAAAGAATGGTGGTTGAACCAGTCTACCGGAGGGTGTCATCTTCTTTGAAGCAATGGCTGCTAATAGATCTGTAGCTCTATTACCAGATCTAGAGATAAAGGAGAAATAGACCTAGCTCATTCTCTATTGCATATCAAGAACATCTAGGAGAACTTAGGCACTTTGCCACTCACATCCCTGAAGGATTTGTAATGAGATGGCTTGAAAAGCAACAAGATTATCAGTCTCAATTATCGTTTCCACTGGATCAGCTACTTCCATAACCTCCAATGCCTTCTTGATAGCCAAAAATTCAATCTCTAGAGGAGATCTTGCCTTCACATTTACAGCCCAGCCTTTATTCCAACTCCTATCAAAGTTTCAAGATATAATCCCAAATCCAGCAGATCCTAGATTCGGAAGAAAAAATCCATCCAAATTAATTTTGATTTATCCCTGAGGAGGGGGGATCTAGTGAGAAGGACGAACTAGCATAGCATCAGATATGTCTCTTGGAGTAATCCTACTAACTGAATGCACTTACTTCTCAGTTATTGGGTTATCTACCCTTAGTGGATCAGGCCCATATAAAAGCCCAAATTAGTTAATAGAGCTCTTTTCACAATCATAAGAAATGTTTGGGTTCAATGCATAATTTACTTAGGGCCTTAAATGCAATATTCTATAACCTTTAAATTTGAGTCATGAACGGTTAAGAAGAAACTGCTGTACGTTCCCATAAGAGATGATTATAGGTGTAGTTCTCAATAGTTTTTTGTTTTCTGCGTGAAAGGAAGAACTAAATGCTTTCATTTCCTTGCTACTTATTCTTTCAGTATGTGTATTTGCCGTGTGTATCTGAACAAAATTTGACCGGTGTAACTTTATTCCCATATACATACATGCAAATTAACGACTCAAGGTATGTTCTTACATCAGCATCCCAAGATTCATGAAAGGCTCTTCCTATAAACTGTAAAGTCAAAGCAAGATCTAAAGGTATACCTTGGAATATAAAATTATATCTAGATTTCTAGATAAACTAAAAGATAAAAAATAATACGCGATTTATCATACTTCTCAAGAGAGTTGTTGCTGAAAATATTTTCAAGTAACCATCTCTCAATTTTCATTGAAAACTGATTGTCAAAGTAGAGTGAATATTGTGATCCAAACCAAACAGCCTTTACCAAATCACAGTAGAGGAAGAGACGCTCTAGAGATTCATCATCCCGATTGCACAATTGACACAACTTGGAAGGAGAGTATTTTTGCTTATGAAGAGCTTGTCTTGTTGCCAAAGAGCTAGAGCAAAGCTGCCATATAAAATGCTTTAGCTTTTGGGGGAGTTTTTAAAGCCCAAATACTTTTTTAAAGGCTGTTAGGAGGTCTCCGAGCATGGTAAGGGTTAAGTAAATACCATCCTTCGCTTCGTAACTTGATTTAACAAAGTAAATACCATCCTTCACTTCAATCCAAACAAGTTTATCGTCATGATGACTACCATAAATAGAAACCTTTAAAATCCATGCAATTTCTATATCAAAAAGTCTAGATCTTATAGAGTCAAGGTTCTAGGTGCGATCAACTATGATTTGATTAATAGTCATTGCCTTCTCAGCATTAATTAAGTTGTCCATACTAACCTCGAAACCCAGTAGACCTCAAATCCATTGATCAGTGAAGATTTTTGTTTTTGTACCATTTTTAATCTCTCAATATAAATATTTCAGGAGTAATCCCCTCCTTTCAAGAAGACTAGACTAACCCCATCATGCTTTGGGACCTTTTTTTGCTTGCAAGAAATTAGAATTCTTGAAATAAACACTCTTAATGACTTGAACCCAATCTTGATTATGCAACATTCTCCAAGCATTCTTAACAAGTAAGGCTAGGTTGAAATCTTCAAACTCTTTAAATCCTATCCTACCAATCTTCTTTGGCTTTGTTATATCCTTCTACTTTTTCCAATGAATCTTATACCCCCATCCTTACTTCCCCGCCAGAAGTTAGAAACTAGACTATCGAGTACAAGACATGTTTTCTTAGGAAATTTGAATATTGACATAGGGTAAATAGGAATAGAATTAGCCATAGCCTTTATGAAAACTTCCCAACCAGCCTCATATCACATACTATGCTTCCATACTTGTATTTTCTTACCTACTCATTCTCGAACACCTGTTAAGGTAGTAGATTTTTCCTTTTCCCAAATAGTTGGTAAGCCAAGGCATTTCCTAGGGTTATTAGAGTCTGCAACACCCAAAATAGAGCACATATCATCCTTAACCTCTTTAGGTGTATTAGTAGAGAAGAACACACTTGATTTTTTAGTATTAATTTCTTAGCCAGAAGCTGAACAGAACATATTGAGGATGAGTTTAAAAGTTTCACATTCTATAATAGGCCATTGTAGGAAAAACAAAGCATCATCTGCAAAAAATAAATGGGTTAGCTTGGGACAAGTATTTGCAAGTTTAACCCTTTTAATTTTACCAATTTCAGCATGTATAGAGATCATTTGAGAAAGCACATCTATAGCCAAAATAAAAAAGATAAGGAGAGATATGGTCTCCTTGTCTCAACCTTCTCCCAGGAGCAACATCAGCAACCACTCTACTTGAAAGAGTAAGATTGAAATTCACAAAAGTTAAACATCTCAAGATCTACTTAATCCAATAAGAATCAAACCCTAATCAAATAAGCATTGCTTCAAGGAAATCCTATTCTAGTCAATCATATGCCTTATTAAGATCTACTTTAAAGCCATATCAAAGCTTTCATTGTATTTCTTACGTTGTAAGTAGTGGAAAATCTCATGGGCCAGTAACATATTATCTTGAATCAACCGGTTAGGCACAAAAGCTCTTTGTTGGATAGATATAAGCTTATCTAGGACATATTTAAGATGCTTAGCAAAAACCTTAGAAATCACTTTATACACAAAATTGCACAAGCTAATAGGTTGAAATTGACTAACAAATTTAGGCATGTCTACCTTAGGAATTAAAACAATATTAGTGTTGTTAATGCCTCATAAATCGTCATCATTTTCAAAAAAAACCTCTTACCAGTCTGACAATATGATCACCAATAGTGGGCCAGGATTTTTAGTAAAATAAACCAGGAAAACCATTAGGGCCAAGTGATTTTATACCCCCAAAATCAAATACAGCAATCTTAACTTCGTCATATGAAATAGGACGACATAAGCAACTTTTATCAGCTTTAGTAACCTTAGTAAGGATATAATCAAGCACACCAAAGACCCTATTATGGCTAGATGCTGTAAATAGCTGCTTAAAAAAATCAGAGGAAGTTTTGGCAATTCGTACCTAATTATCCACCCAAACACCATTGCCATCCTTTATTTTCAAGATTTTACTGTGGTTTCTCCTTTGAGCTGTGATAGTATGAAAGAATCAAGTATTTTTATCCCCATAGAAAAGCCATTAAACTCTAGACCTTTGCCACTAGTAGACTTCCTCCCGTTCATAGATAACAAGAAGTTCCTTTTCTAAAATTTTCTTCTTTTTTGCTTTTGCAACTACAAAATCATCTTGCAAACAAACACCAATTTAGGATTTTATTTCCCTAATCAGCTTCTTATTATTGGAAAAAACCTTCTTACTCCATCCTACTAAATTGTCTTTACACTATTTGAGCCTTTTAATCACATTCTTTACACCACCAGTATCTAAAACTTCAGTTAAACTCCAACTTAGGCAAATGACATTCATAAAATCAAGATGATCACACCAGCTGGCTTCTACCTTGAACATTCTTAGAGTTAAAGTACCAATAAAACATAAATCAAGTTTCAACAATGAGTAATACACACTGTTAGTTTCTTTATGAAAAACCAATTTACAAAATGTAACATTGCCTAAAGCCTTATCAATCCATTCTTTAATATGTGCCTCATCAAGTCTATTGTTAGCCCAAGTGTAAGGAGAACCCTTCAATTTCATATCAATTAATTCACAATCCGAAATAAAAATCTAGAAATTTAGAATTTTTCTTATAGAATGGGGGTTACCACTACTTTTTTCAGCTTGGGACACCAAATCATTGAAGTCTCTAATGCAAAGCCAATTAGTAGAATCATTGGGCTTTAATCTCAAAATTTTAGCCCAAATGCACCTTCTTAAGCCCTCATTTATAGGACCATAGACAAAAGTGTTGGATAAAGTAGCAACCAAGAGAGAGTGAATTGGGTGACATTTAAAAATTTTAAAAACTTAAAGAGTGAAAAGCCATTGTATGAAGAAAGAAGATGAAACACACAAGATTTATACTAGTTCATCCTCAAACTTGGCCTACGTTCTGTCCTTAAGATAACACTTGAGATTTCCAACTAAAATCACTAGTTTCAATAGGTACTTGCCACTACAGTACAATTCAAAAAACTTATCTTGCCTTGAATCAACCAAAAAACCTTGTTATAATTCAGCAAGTTATTACAAACACTTGAAAAAAAAATACCTTTTTCAAGATTTCAAAAGCAAAAGAAAAACTTTCACAAAGAAACTCTCCTAAAAAGTGGATAAATTATAGTTGAAAACTTATAAACTTGTGAGAGCTTTTTCACAATTCTTTTTTAGAATGATGAATGAATGCTAAATGATTAAGTACAATTTGAAAGCTTTTTGATTGCTTAGATAAAGAAAAATTCACTCTAAAATCAAAAGTTCTAGTTCAAACTTGAATTGTATCACAGATATAGTTTTGACAGTTGATAAACCATTAGAATAGTATTACTAGCCGTTAGCACAATTTTTTACATGCATCCTATTATATCACGCATGAAATGGCATGTATCAAGTTTTAGATATGTATATGTGATAAATCAGGTGTGAACCTCAGGGTGTCTCGCACGTGGTTTATAGTATATGAATATGCAATCTATTCTGTGTGCAAAAACTTGTGTGCGACCCTCTTGCTCTCACGTGTAGTTTAGCTAACAGAAAGCTAATACCAGTTCTAAGTGACAAATCTTGCGCGCGACTGTCACACCCTAAAAATAGAGGTGATCGGCATAGGTTGTGAACCACCGCACATCCCTTAAGCCTTAAATCAAGTAATCTTTCCATAACTAAGACATAATTATGCTTTAGTTTGAACTAAAACATGTATAAATATTTTTTGGTATTAATAAAATACTTTAATATTTTTATAAAAATTTTGGCAGAACCTCCTCTATGAATAAAATCTCCTAAAAATTCTACAATATAATATCTCAATAAAAAATCTCAAGTCAATCAGGAGCAAAACTCCTTCCAGTCAGTAGACAAAATATATAACAATATAAACAACCTAACTGCAAGTTATGTGGAGCACCTAATAATCAGTTTACAAAATAAATTTGATAATTAAAACTTTACATCAAGGGAAAGTTTAATCATTGGCTCCTTCACATCTAGTCAATCATAAATTCCTTAATGTTCAGTGGGTGATTCAATGTTAGCTACACTATTTGAGATCAAAGTTATTTCTAATGAATAACATCCTAAAAATAAATAATTAAGCATGAATAAAAGGAAAGTTAAAAGCAATCACATAAAAAAAAACACAACTATCTCCATGAAGATTTAAACAAATTTAAAATAAAAGGATTTTATATAACTTTAAATGAAGTCTTGAGCCATTAAATTATCATATCAAATTTATTATCCCTTGATTTCAAGGAAGAAAATAAGCAAAATGAGTAAATTATAAATAAATTACCAATTAAAAATTAATAGGATATGAAATCATTAAATAATCAAATTCATTTTTATAGGAACTTGTCAGAACAATTAACAAACGTGAACACACAGTCCACGAGGGCAAGTAACCAGATGTGGCTGAAGCTACGAAACAGATATGGACACGCAGTCCATAAGGGTAAGTAACCAAACACGACCGAAGCCATGAAACAGACACAAGTACAAGACCCACAAATAACAGACATGAGAACAGAGCTCGTAAAAATCAAACTAGCTAGTCATTGACCATGATACACCAAGGGCTAACGGAACTGTCATTAGCAACCAGTGTTCTGTATATAGTCTCCTTTAAAATTCACATTCAGACATGCAAGAAAATCATCACTTCAAAAATATAATTTCTCTTTTCAACATCAAACTCGCATGAAACATATACAAACATTAAATTTTTCCAAATATGAAAATTCATAACTAGTATCTTATAAACTATTTATCAAATTTCATACTTGGCTTTATCAAATAAAGGACTAATAGAATTTGTAAAGCATTTTTTGTTAATCTAAAAATATAGGTCATGATTTCAAGAAATAAACAATTTAATTAACAAGAATAGCTAAAGCAAAAGAAATATATAAATATCTGTAGATTGTTAAAAATAATATTTTGACAAAGAAAGCTTTGTAATATATAAAATAATTGGGACGTTATCCACTTACCTGAAGTGTCCTCAAAATCTAAAGTTTTCCTTCTTATCACTGCAATCGAGTTTTTCTTCCTTCAAACATCCTATAGAATCATAATAATTTTTTTTAATTAAGTATTCAACTAATATAATAGTTCCTTTCAATCTTACCACCACCAATGTTAGATTATAATACATTTGAAACTTCAAAAATTCAAGGCTTTACATCTCTTAAAAAAATTCTCATTTACATTTTTTTTGTGACGGCACCACACACACAGACTCTTCTAACCCTCTCATAAAAACTCTAGCCTTCAAATATTTCATCAATGAACAATCCACCTCCAATGATTCAATTAATCACATGTTATTGATTTATAGGCAAATCTCCTTTGCAACTTTCAAGTCAAATTTGATAGATTAATAACATTTAAGTTATCTATACTTTTCACAAGAATTAATAAAATTTTGAAAATATTCGAAATTAAGTTAAATTTCTTCTAACAAACATTTTAAAAAACATGTTATAGGTAGTAATCTCCAAGTTTCATGTCTAAATCCTTCTATCCTAATCTAATCCTAACCAATTCTTCAACCTCAACTAGTCCAAATAAAATTCAATTTAGCCCAAAATTCTAACCCATATATATTATTATCAAACTTTAAAATAACTTTATAGCTAAATCTCCATTTCCTCCTCCCTACACAGCTCCGCAATAGTAAATTTCTAGAAGAAAAACAAAATGCAATTTCAATAAAGCTATATCACACCTCACACGCACTAGTTAATCTAGAGAAAGAAGAAGAAAAATCAAGGCTACTCAATTAATATGAACAAGCGATACATGAAGAAAGAGAAGGAAACAGAACCTCAACTAAATAGGGGAGGAAAAAGGAAGGAAGAAATGAAATCAGCAACACTAAACCGAGCAAAAAAAATTTACGACCAATACCTCCAGCCTTAGTGACTTGATTATTCACAAACACCAAGGACATGGATGTGAATGGCGAGGACATAGCATAACGAGGAAAACAAATAAGGATGAGGAGGACGACGAAGAGCTGAGCGTTGCAAGATAGTGATGAATACCTACAGTTTCCAACGACACTGTCGCACCTGCCGCATGACGCAGTGGACCAATCATCGTGAGGGAAAAAAGGAGGGAGCTACCACCAAGATTTTAAGGAAAAATCTTGAGAAACCAACTGAAGGTGATAATGATGATTTTCATAACTAGAGATAGTTTCGGGAGTCGATTATGAGTGAGGAAGGTTTTACATACCCCACATCACCCGTTCTATAGAATGGTTACCTTAGTTACTTGTACAATTAGTATATCCTTTTAAGATTATTTTAACTACTCTTTTTATTATTCTGCTAAAAAAAATCTAAGAAAAAAATTAAAAAATAAATTTAACTATGAAAGGAAAATTATTATTTATTTACAAGTGGACTTAATCTGGGATGAGAGCCTAGGGCCTACGTACGCTGCTAAAGGGATCAAAGCCTACGTAATTTGGGATGAAAATTTTGTTTTTTCATTTTATTATTATTCAAGAGAAATAAGTTGAAAAATAATTTTCTAAAATTTGGATATGTATGTTCTAATTGCAAAAAAAAAAGAAATTTAATTTTTAATTATTTCCTCAATTTTGAACTTGTAAGGAAAATAGTTTAAATTTTTTTTTGTTTAAAAATTTCTAAGAATTTTTAATTATTTTTTTGTAAATTTAACCGTTATACCTACGGTGCCTTATTAACTCACATGGTAATATGATTATTCCAAATATCTATGAAAAATCTTAAAATCTCACACAACAAAGGAATTAAATGGCTTAGTTTATTTACTTTATTAATTATTTAACTGTATATATTTATATTTATTATAATTTTTTTAAACATGTATGATATAAAATCTTAATCATTGTACCTATAGAATCTTATTGACCCACACGATAATATAATTATTTTAAATATCTACAAAGATTCAAAAATCTTAGACGACAAAAGAATAAGATAATATTTATTTAATTATATATCTTTTTTAATTTAATTTTATTATGCATGTATATACTTATACATGTATTTTTAAAATTCATAATCGTTATACTTGTGGAGCCTTATTAACTCACACAATAATATGATTATCATAGAGATCTATGGAGGTTTAAAATCTCATGCAACTAAAAGATCTAATTAGTAAATATGATTATAATTTAAGTACATTAATTTAATTAATTATTTTTAATAAATGTTAATTATATTATTATTTATAAAAATTATTTATTTATTTACTATATACAAATTAATAATCACAACATCTACAGGGATTTATTATCCCATGTGACGAGGTGATTAATCTATGTATCTACAAAGATTCTTTAAATCTCACACGATACAATTAAATATTTTAAAATTTAAAAATTAATTTGAATGATTGGGCCATTGGAACCCATGTTTAATATATATAAGTTTGATTCTCACACTTGTGAAATTTAATTAATTTACACGATATGAGATCATTCTAAATAGTTGTGGAAACTCTTAAAATTTCACACAACTAACTTTATTTGGGACAATTAAAGCCATGTTTGGTAAGAGCTAAAGCAAAAACTTCTTGTTTTTTTTAAATATAAAGCCATACGCATGAAGATTTAGTTCTTGCTGATAGCTCAATTAGCAAAGCATTAAGGCAATGTTCGTAATGATGATTCATACAGCAAACAATTTGCAATTGTAACTCAAAAAATGCGTCCCCCCTAATGTTAAAAAAAACAACTTAATCACCATTAATTAAAGCAAAGATTTTCAAACAGCATAAAAGGAGACTTTTAACAAATTTATTTACTCAAGACTAATCACAAAAGCTAATTCTCAAATTTCAAAGAGCCAAAAATGTTGTAGAGGATCTTATGTACTGACCCTTAAGGTGAATAAACTCAAACCACACCCAGCCATTTAAATCCAAGCGCATAGTAATTAAAACCAAAGACATCACCAAGTTTCTTTTTCTCTTTTTTCTTACATCAAGCTTTTCTTATCCAAGGTATTTCCATGTAACATTCCAATTGTTAAAATGCAAAATGATGTGATCAAAACTTTTTGAAAAATCCCCAAGATAGCCAAATCATGAAACCATCATTTTAGCAACTTTAAACATCTGAAATTCATGATATAGGATTGGATTTCACCAACTAATATTTAAGAATTCTAGATAGTGTCTTATGCCATTTTTTTTCATTTAATATCCCATAAACACATATAGTTCATCCAGAGCACTATGAACCCATATGGCAATATCTTTATTGAAGCAAGCATTAATCTAGAACAAGAAATTTCAATGAACATCAAAGGAGGTGTTTTCAATCTTTTAATCAATTCTTTCATTCAATCATGAATAAACAAGTACATGTACCGAAACCTAATTTCTAACTATCAATTTCATGACTGGGGAAAACAAAAAATCTCTGGACTAGCAAAAGGATTATTTTTTAGTTTGGCAACATCTCTATAGCTCGATTTGTGCATTCCAAAACCCATATGAACTTTATGAAATAGCAGGTAGAAGCAAATCTAAAATTAAAATCTTATAAATCAAACTCAAGATTGGCTTCGAACCTTTTAGTAGATATGAGTAGCTCCAATCGGTCCTCAAACATTTGGCCTTTCCCTTTGTTGCCTTGTGATTTACTCCTCTCCTCTGGCTCTCAAATGTTTGATTGCCTTCAACTCTAAATTCTATCAGACTCTCACTTGCACCGACCTCAAATCTCTCTTAATCTTACCAAAAGCTGATCTCCCCTTCTCTCATCTCTCAATGGTTCGTTACTCTTATATAGGAAGAAGAGGGGGTAGATTTTCAAAAATCATGATAACTCACCGCCCTTTGTTGCTTCTCTACTGCCATACGCATCTGTATCACATCAGCCATAGGGGACTTCTTTATTGCTCTACTTCCCTGACCCTTCATCAATTTTCACCTGCTTGCCGCCTTGCTCTCCTCTTTTACTTGTTCCTCTTTTTTGCACTGTATCTTGCTTTGTTCTCTTTGTTTCTTTCCTCTACCCTCTTCTCTATTTGTGCGTCCCGAATAAAATGGCGTGGGATATGTTAGGGCAATCAGTGTTTCAATCATCCTATTATTTTTTTAATTTTTTATATTTATTTTTGGATTCTTTTTTAATATTAATTTCAGAGATTTGGGAAAGAAAATATGCTTTTAAATGTAGAAAATATATATACACATAGGAGAAACAACCATATTTTATAGAATTTAAAAGATTTAATTTTAAAAAGTTGATTCCCTTAATTTTTTATCATTGAGATAATTGGATGGTGGTAGATATTTCAAAAGATTTAAGCATAATTTTCTCTCCCGCTTTTTCAAAATTAATTTTGAAGAGAGATTAAATTTATTTATCTTCTTTACTACTTATTATTATTTTTTTTTGAAAAATAATCCTTAAAAGATTAAATTTCATTTTTTATATTTATTAGATTTTATTATATATATATATATATATATTTGAAATGTAATTCTTAACCAGAATTAACATTTCATTTTCATATTTATTATATTTTTTGTGAAATATGATTCATAATTAGAATTAATATTTCATTTTTTATTTATTGGATTTTTTTGAAATATAATTCTTAAAAAAGAATTAATATTTCATTTTTATACTTATTAGAATTTTTTTAAATATAATTCTTAAAAAAGAATCAATATTTCATTCTTGAAAATTTCCTCTCTTCTTTTTTTTTAAAATTAATTCTTAAAAAAATTAAATTTCATTTTTATATATTAATTAAATTTTTTAGATTTTTTTATAAAAAAATACATTTAAAAGTAAAGGCTATTTAAACAAAAAATTATTTATTTATATTTTTTTAAATGTGCGGACAAAATATGATGTTTACAATTGCCTCTCTGTACTTGTTTCTTGGGAGAGAAAAGAATATATATATATATATATATATAATTTTTTTAAACTTCTCTCATAAGGAATAAGTAAAGATAAGAACACGTATTTTGTTTGTTTATAAAACAATTTAAAAAAAATGGACACAAAAACAAAGAAAAAGGTTGCCCCACACATGAAAATTTCTCTCTTTGTCTTTTTTTTTTAAAAAGGTATGATGAAAAGACCTTTAACACCTACCAAAGATGTGAAGATTCAAAAGGCTCAACTAGGCTCAATGTGACTTAGCCTAATAGAAAAACTAGACCATATCATATTGGCTAAAATGAAATTGACACAAAGTGAAAAGTTTTTTTTAACAACTTTATTGACTCTAATATTTTTAATTAAATTCAAATGACTCATGAATCCTATGTAAGGAAAAAGTAAAACCAACAAAATATCATGTTGACAATTTTCCCCTCTTCATTTGCTTTCTAAGAAAGAAAATCATGAAATGATATTCTCACCTTGGAAACAAATGAAGAAGGAAACATATATTTTGTTTGTGGGGTAAGACTCAAGAACAAAAATGGAAACAAAAGTAAGAAATTAAGACCCTTTAAACCCTAATTTCACATAAAGGGCCTGTTGTCATAGGGTCTTAAAAAATTAAACTTGAAAAAGGGCCTACCATTACAAGACTTTGAAAAAGAAAAAATGTCAGTGAAAACTGGACTTAAGGGGGCCTTCCGTTACATGACTTTAAAAATGAAAAAAATGCTAGCGAAAGCTGGACTTGAGGGAGCCTGCTATTACAGGGCTTTAAAAATGGAGAATTGCCAGTGAAAGCTGGATTTAAGGGAGTCTGCCGTTACAAAACTTTGAGAAAGGAAAAATGTCGGGGAAAACTTAACAGAGGGCCTACCATTACAAGGCTTTAAAAATGAAAAAATGCCAACAAAATCTGGACTTAAGGGAGCCGGCCGTTATATTTTGAAATGTAATTCTTAACTAGAATTAACATTTAGTTTTTCATATTTATTATATCTTTTGTCAAATATAATTCATAATCAAAATTAATATTTCATTTTTATTTATTAGATTTTTTTTGAAATATAATTCTTAGAAAAGAATTAATATTTCGTTTTTATACTTATTAGATTTTTTGGAATATAATTCTTAAAAAAGAATTAATATTTCATTTTTGAAAATTTCCTCTCTTCTTTTTTTCTTGAAATTAATTCTTAAAAAAGAATTAAATTTCATTTTTATATTTTAATTAATTTTTTTAGATTTTTTTATAAAAACAAATACATTTAAAAGTAAAGGCCATTTAAAAACCAAAAAAAAATATTTATTTATCTTTTGTTAAATGTGCAGACCAAAAATGATGTTTACAAACACTAAGGATGATGGAAGGAGGTGGAGATTGAGCGATGAAGGTGAGGGTTTTTCCTCTCTCTATCTCTCCCACTACTAAACACAAAAGTGAGGGAAAACTAAATATCAAGCCAGTGTAACTTTATCAGATGAAAGAGAGAAAAAGAAGGAAAGAAAAATCTGGTAGAGGTAAGGGTAATTTAGTAATGTCATAGAACTTTTCAGAAAAATGAACTCCCATTTTAGCTTCAGCCAGATTCAAACTCAGGACCTAGAGAATGGGATATACGCATACTTCCACTACATCAACTTCCCTTCTTCATAACAGTCCCAAAAATTAATAAAATTACAATTAAAACGCATTATCACATATTTTAATTTTATTTAAAATTCTTGGGTTATTACAGCAGCCAACTTGTCTTCACACATGATTTGGCTAATAGAAAGTTAAGCTCAAATCTGTGTGATAGAACTTGCGTGAACCCAACATACCCTCACATATGGTTTGGCTGATAGAATGCCAAAGCCAATTTTGAGAAACAAATCTTATGTGGAAGCAATAGACTATCACACATGAAATGGCTCTCTTTAAACCTAGTCTGTTTGGGAAGACAAATCACACATGGAAAACAACAACACTCATACGTAAAATACCAAGTTGCAAAAGTTAAAACATCCTGGGATACATATCACACGTGGAACTACTATGCACTCAAGCAAGATTTTGCATGATCAAGAGATATGGATTTGTGAATCATAGATCACATAAGTGTACAAATTGAACTTGGCTTAAGTTGATTTATGACTCAATTTGGCAAGATGTGTTCAAGAGGACTAATGACAAATCACATGTGGTTACCCTCTACTCTCACGTGTGAAATAGTTTTTGACAAAATGCAATGAAATACAACTTGACAAAATTTGGTTGCAGACTAAATGGTTGCTTGCATGATTTAGAACACAAAAGCAATGTCAAGACATCCCATAAACACAAGTGACAAATTACATGTGGATCACTCTCTGATTCTCGCCTAAAACATCAATTAGTATGTTTATAATGCTAAATCCCATGAGTGAGCATGTAGAATCACACATGATTCTATAGTTCATAATGAACTCATCTTCTATGAACTACTACAAGCTAGAATGACATAACTAGCAAGCTTGAACGCATTAAGATGAGTCTTATTGTGCATAAATGAGTTTTATGAGCTAAAGATGATACATTTATCTTAATGATAATGAAATATAATTAAGCTTTCAAAGTTTTTATATTGAATCTAAGAGAATTTAAATGACTTATCCTATAGTTCTTTATCTTCTCTTGATTCTTCATGCTCTTAAAGTTTTATGTTCATCCATGATTCTTTATTTATTTGCATATATATTTCTCTTCTCGTGGCTTTGTAATCATCAAAACATATGATCCAATAAAAAGTAATAAGACTGGGCAAATCATAGCCTATTGAGGAAATAGCAACGTGAATAAAGAAATATGAGCTATAAAAAATTTGAATCTAAACATAATCACGCCACCATAAAGTAAGGCCTCTGCTATGGCCTTTAGGAGATTTATAGAAACACTACTATAAAATATACATTTTACATTTCTCAATTCACTTCACTTTTTGTAAAAGTGACATAAAAAATAAAGACGGTGGCAATTTTATAAATAAATGTTGAATATATAAGATTATTCACGTCCCTTTTTTTTTTAAAAAAAAAGCGAGGTGGTAAGTTATCCACGTTTCTTTTTTAAAAAAATGACATAAAAAATGTTCAAAATTTAATAATTTAAAATAATTTATTTTCTACAATCCACGTCGCTTTTTTAAAAAAAAGGGAATGTGGATTGTAAAAAATAAATTATTTTAAATTATTAAATTCTGGACATTTTTCACCTCATTTTTTTAAAAAAGAGATGTGGATAACTTACCACGTAGCTTTTTTTTAAAAGAGATGCGGATTATAAAAAATAAATTATTCTAAATTATTAAATTCTAGACATTTTTCATGTTGCTTTTTTAAAAAAGGGATGTAAATGACTTACCACGTCGCTTTTAAAAAAAAAGAATGTGGATTATAGAAAATAAATTATTCTAAATTATTAAATTCTAGACATTTTTCATGTTGCTTTTTTAAAAAAGGGATGTAAATGACTTACCACGTCGCTTTTAAAAAAAAAGAATGTGGATTATAGAAAATAAATTATTCTAAATTATTAAATTTTGAACATTTTTCACGTCACTTTTTTAAAAAAGGAATGTGAATTTCAGTCAACTTTTTAAAATTAGATTGAGCTCCTCCCTTGCTCCATCATTCTGTAATTTGAAATCTAACTCCTCTCCCTCTTTCCTTTTAATGGTAGCACGTTTCTCTTCTCCTCCCCATTGCAGATCTCTCCTCTCCTGCACACAACAACTCTCTCTTCTCCTTCCCACTGCATCGAGACCCACAGCATCGAGATCTATGGGCCTACAAATTGAATAAAGACCCAAGGCTAACGTTCAACGGTGAGCATTCAACAAGCAACTCTCTCTTCCCCTCCTCTTTCTCCCATTCGATGAACAGCTTCGAGACCTACGTTCAAGATTCACGGCTTCTCCTCCTATTTCCCCTAAGCTAGCAAGCAATATTTGGTTAGTATCATTTTCACCCACAAACCCTTTTTCTTTGTAGATATTTCTAACCTCTGCTTGAGCATTCTCCATTATCTTTGGTTTTTTCATCAATTTTGGAATAGTTTTATTTTTCTTTTATTTTGCTTTTAGGTCTGTGAAATCTATAGCTAGCTGAAATGATAAAATGAGAATGGTAGATATTTAAATAAATTATTTTAATATTTTTTTAGGATAAACCATGTCCCTTTTTGTGAAAAAAGGATGTGGATTATCCAGAAATTACATCCCTTTTTTACAAAAAGCGACATGGTTTCTCCAAAATTTACGTCCCTCATAAAAGTGACGTAAATAAGTCAACTTTTTATATTGCCCGGAGCTATGTCCCCCATAATAGGGACATGAAATGCCCTAAAAAAGCGACGAAAATATCTTTTTTTGTAGTAGTGAAACTACCTGCCATACCTATCTTTTTGATTTTTTTTCTTTATGTACCACCATTTTTGTCTCCATTAAGTAAACATTGGTTGGTTTATTATTTTGGCACACTTCCTTTAAGTTTTGGACTGCCAAGGAGGTACGCACCCCTTGGCAGTTCCAAGATAGCAATATCATTGAGGCCTGGTGACTATTCTAGGCCAGTCACCTTTGCCTTTATGATTATCTTGACTAGTGGATGGACCTTTAAAAATGAACTAATTTTTTGGAAAATCCACAGATGTACTCACAGGGACATCAACAAGATTATTCCCTTCACTGTAGATATTACCCATTAAATTCTTCTTAGCTTTGCACTTCAATTTTCCTTTCCTCCTTGTACTAAGAATCATCATCATTTCCAGTGTGAAGATAGTTTTGTCACCAAAAAGGTCACGTCTCTTCTTATTCTCTCTAGGAATACTTGGTTCTGAAGGACTTCGTTTGACAAAGGTCATTTGCATAACCATATCAGAAAACACAACCGCTTCACTAAAAGGGACTGTCTCCTTACCTCTTTTTCCCTCTTTTTATGGAGAGCTGACAGTGTAGGCTAGTTAGGTTACATGCTTGGGAGGAGAAGTCACTTCTTCAATTTTATACCTCCTTTACGAACTATTCTTGCACCCCTGCATTTTATCAGTTTCGTGTCCATCATGCTAGGGCCATTGACATCTTCATCACAAAGTTTGCTCTTTAATCTTTCAGCCCAATTAGGATCCACTTCCATATGAGATGTTGTTGGGCCTTAAGAGAAGTGGCTTAAATACAATTATCATCTTCAACTGGATTACTACTACTACCAGCGACACTTACCTCACCTTCCACCCCCTGTTGACTAAGAGTCTGCATTATTGTCAGATTAAGCTTGCCCTTTCATCACAGTGTGGGGAGATCGTACTACAAGATGGTCGTACTGGGCTGCCAAACAGACCCTTCTATCCCCTTTCATGCATTGTACCCTCATGCTTACAAACAGTTGTGCCCTCATGCGCCTGTGGTTGGTGATAATTGCAAGCCCACCAATCTTGATCAACAATGACTATGGCTTCATCCCAATTCTTGACAGAAGCTGTACTAATCCATACCCCCGTACATAGGCTCAAGTGGATTCGTTTATGCCGTACACAACATTCTTCAGAGCAAGCCCTTCGTTTTGTTGAGAATGATTAAATTGCATTAGATGTTGCTATCCAAGAGGTATCTATTCCTACAATTCTATAAAGGGCCTAACTTGTCTGATCACTCAAATAAAAAGTTTATTGTTCGAACTCTAATGTTTGATTGTTATCTCTTGACACCTATATTTTAAAAGTAAGACTTGTTAACAATAAGACTCTCCTACAATTCTTTTAGTACATAAAGATTGATTCTTAGTTTCTTACCACTCAAGTAAGTGTAGAGGCTTCACAGGTTTTACTTTTGACCTATGATCCATGTACTTATTTCTAATTTGCAAAGTACCATACATGCATATATATATATATATATAATATATTATATATATATATTTATAATCAAATAAATGCATATGATGGACTTTTAATGTCTATTTAGCTGTCAACACATTCTTTTGATCAAGCTTTAATGTAAATAACTAGACTTTGAGTCACTATTAGCGCCAAATTTTATTCTAAATGGGAAGTCATTCTTTGTTCTAATATATATATATATATATATAAAATAGGTTTGATTGGGATAATTTGAGATAAAAAATTGCTAGAGTTTTGGTGGTGATAATAGTGAAATTTAACTAATGTGTCGCAATTCTCAAGTTTGAGGTTGAAAATTAACACATGTTAATTTTGTTTGTAGTCTTTGAAGCAATCCACATGTCTTAATGCTCTGAAGTCAAGATGGTATATTAAATATTAAATATTAGGTATGTTGATTCTATTTTATCTTATGGAAAAGAAACGCTTATTTGACTAATATTTTTGTTCTGTTGTTGAGAATGCATAGGTTCGATCTAGAGCTTGAGAAATTGAAACTTTGTCATTATGACTTGATTCCTTTGCCTTGAAAAGATTCCTTGTGCTTCAAAATTAGTCATGTGTCATAAATATTTTTTTTGTTTAAAGCAATGAAAAATACGATCGGTAAATCTATCGCAACACTACTACAAAATAAGCTTACAGGAGCGCTTTTTTTTTTTTATCTTAGGGAGCGCTTCAAAAGCGCTCCCGTATCGAGCGCTCTGAAATGTACAGGAGCGCTTAAAAAAGCGCTCCTATATGTACGCTATACAGGAGCGCTTTTCTAAAAGCGCTTCCGTAAGATCCGGTTGTATAGGAGTGCTCTCTATAGGCCTACAGGAGCGCTCCCGTATGCTGCTTACCAGAGCGCTCCTGAATGAGGCGTATGGGAGCGCTCCTACAAAGAGCGCTCCCGTATGCTAACTTACCGGAGCGCTCTCTTAAGGAGTGCTCCGTAAGTTACTTTACAGGAGCGCTCTTTAAATGAGCGCTCCCGTATATTATATTTAATTTTTTTTAAATCAAATTTTTCAAATTTCTCCTTTTACATATCTTTAACAATGGCAAATCATAATATCAAAAACTAATTTAAAAATAATATCAACATAAAAATTTATATACAAGAAAAGAATTTGAAACTGATACAACAATTTCAATTTTCTAACTAACCTAGTTTAATTTCTAACAAGCCTAACAAATGAAACTATTGTTATTTTTTTAACATTGAAATCTAACTTCCTATCACAAACAGCCAATAATATATTCTGACCATTCTTCAACTAAATCTTCTATTTGCTCCATAGTAAAATGCGAATATCTTGCTCCAACAAAATACTACACAAGATATGAAAGCAATATATAAGTAATTAACATTATATTAACTTAATTTCAAAACTTTTGACTTACATTTTCAGGAATGATCAACTCTTGTTGTGTGATTACTTCTCTCATAAACTTCATAACATAGTATCCACACTCCCAACCTTGTAATTGTGTAGGTACCTATAAATAAAACAAAAGATGTTATTATCAAATATGGTAGAAATAAATTCTAACTTATTTAAAATACTTCAGTGATGAAGTTATATAATGATACAAGTATTTGCTGTCGAAAATCCGGCAGAGTCTCCCCTATAACTTGGAAGTTCCAGAATTTTTCAAAATTCTACATCAATCCAGAACAACATATTCAGAATAAAAAACATAAAATATCAATCAAACAATCATTTAGATATGTACCAACTTTTTTTATTAAGAAAATAATACAAACCTTTATTCTTTTCCATGAATAAAACTCAACAGGATCAGGTCTTTTGGTGTTTGGAGGGAGACCTTCACCTCCTCGATAACGTGCTACAGCCCTATTATATAATGATTAAGCATACCAAGTAAAAATTAATTGTTATAATAAACATATATAAAGAATATAGAACTAAAAACTTACTGATTAAATAATATTCTCATAGATTTGTAGTTCTTAAAGTCACTATCTCTTAATGAATCAAGATAATAAATCACAGGGACGAATGGATTGATACAAACAAGCACCCAATGTTGCCTGAAAAAATAAAATATTTCATTAACTAAAATATCAACTAAAGTAAAAATAAACAATAATAACAATTTACCCTGGATTGTGAGGAGCTAAAAATAACATGTTTCTTTTGCCTTTGGCTTTGAATGCATCAGTAATCTTTTGAGAATGGTACTCAACACTGTAGGTACTAGTGTTGTGCGGGCTAATAAATGAAAATTTTGTTATCAATGAGCCCGGCACCACAAAAGTATGATATAAGTACCTAAAATGAAAACAAATAGAATCATTCACAACTAAAATTAAATAAATACCACAATAAGTAATAAAATTGAGAAAGTACCTGATGTATAAACTAATTTGTGTGGTTTGTAGCCAATCCTTGGTCAGAATCTCGTTAATATTTTCAGCTGCTAATTTTTCGCTAATTATTTCACCATAAATCTCTTTTCAAATTCTACTTCACGGATCTCATTTTTAAATGTTGTTCGCATAATCACTTCAAGTTCATTTTGATGAGGATATTTCAACTGAGTAGATTCTGTGCTGGTCTTCCCTGCCTTAGTCACAGAGGTAGATCCTTTCGACGGCTTTCCTTTCGCTTTGATTGGCTTCTTTACAACTTTTTTAAATTTTGAGGACTACAAGATGTAAAATGGATTGGTAAGGCCGTAAAAAAACATGAATGATTTTAAAGAACCATCAATTATTATACCTGTAACTTAATGAGCTTTGAAGGCCAAGCCACATAAGTTCCAACGGCACATCAAATCATGAATATATCCTCATCTTCTATTTGCACTGGCAACTCAGCATCATTTTCTATTGGAATAGTTATAGTCACCTTTAAGTGATCAGCAGGCAACGGTCTGGAGTGTATAATAACACTATTGTCATTATACACAGATCCGAGTGCCACAACACGACAATGTGGTGATTCTAACCATAATTGACATTGAGACTCGCCCTAAAAATTAAAAATTAATATTTTAAAAAAATGTGAAGCATAATTTGTGAATAAAAAGAAGATAATAGAAAGAAAAATTATAACCTTAGGAAAGTCTTCTTTAGTATGGAAGGAGCAACTATCTTTATCACTAGGGCTACCTTGTGGCACATTTATAACTCCAATCATTTGCTCAAATCTCTTTTCCATTTGAGCTTGAAATTTTTTTTCCATTCTCGCCTCCATTTCTGCCATCCTCGCATTAAAATCATCTTCAGTAAAATTTTAGACCGACGTCCAAAGTAGGTGCCCTGAGAAATGCCAAATCCGACTCCTCTAACACGACCAGAGACCTCTGGAGCTCCCAATGCCCTACCAAGGACATCCACATGCTCCCCTACATCATCTTGTGATATTGATTGTGATAATGCTTCCTGTTGAACAAATTAAACTAATTATTAAGTAAATAATGTAAATAAAGTAATACACTAAAATATAATACTCACACAATCCTCCCAGACTTTTCGAGTGCGTTCATCAGGTAATTTTCCTTCTTTATCTTCTCGAGCAGTCTTCCAAACAAGAGCTCGAGAAATTGGAGCATTAGGTCCAACTTCTTCCCTCTATTTAAAGAAGATATTACAATAATTAAAAAACATTTCCTTATATATATATAATAAGTAATCAACAGACGATATTAATTGAAACTTACCAAACCATGTTCAATATCTGGATAGCTCTTTCTTCCTGCTCTATATTGAAAAGGAGTACTTACGGCTCTAGAGCGATTGACCTGGCTGATCTGTTGAAATTCAGGCTGTTGGCGCATTTTAATAAATTCATCCCAATGCTCTTGCTGGATCTCTGGATACATTTTAGGAGGATGAGGATTGAATTCTTCATTTGCATCTTTTAGATGATATGTTGTGAGGGTAGCTCGAAACTTTCTATGAGCATATGCTGCTTTTCTCATGATATAATGCCTATGACTCTCATCCAGGTCAAAAGATATACACAAATCTTCCCATATATTATTTTTTGCTTCTTCAAGCTGTGGGTCATTTTTCTTTCTCCAGTCTGCAATGCAACAAGGAACATAATGACGAGCTAAGACCCCTATGTAACTGGCCAACTGAGGAGACTTAACTAATTGGCCCCTATCATTCCAATTTACTGGTAATTTACGACCAGCTGCTCGAGCCCGTATTACTTGCTTTCATAACAGTTTTACCCCGTTTAACCTCCTTGAATGCTTCTTCTTCAGTGGGTGGAGCATCACCACTATTCTCAGGTGGGGTAGCCATATACCTGAAAAATTTAGCAATAAAAAAAAAATTAACAACTAAAAATAAATTTTTAACAATTAAAAGAAAATTTAAATAAAGAACTTACAAGTGTTAAAATTATTTTTTCTTTTTTTTTTTTTTTTCTTTGTGTGTTCTACATATCCTCATCAATCCAAATCCCTTCAGCGTGATCTTCTCTGATATAGAAGGCATTATCCCCAGTTGAAACATCAAATGTCTGCGATGTTCCCATGAAAGGGTCATCCTCAACATTGAAATCTTCATCCTCTTCATTACCCACTATTTTATTTTGTTAAAAGAACAATCGACCAATTTTTATGCGCTGGATCTGACACATAAAACACTTGTCGAGCTTGTGATGCCAAAATGAATGGTTCATCTTTATAAGCCACCTTATTAAGATCTACTTGAATAAAACCTAACTCGTCAATTCGAAAGCTTTTTATTGTCAACCCACGTGCAACAAAAGACAGGTTCACGAAACTTGATATAATCCAATTCCCAAATGTGCTCTATAATCCCAAAATATGACATCATTGCATAAATTGGGTTCTTGTCTTTAAAACTAGAGACATGCATTGATTGAGCTTTAAGCGTTACACACACTATTTTGCATAGTGCTCCGAGCATCTTGGCTTTTCGTATAAAATGTAAAGTCATTAATTACATAACCTGTATAAGAAAATACTTCAAATCCAGGACCCCTAGCCAAAAACCTCAACCTTTCTGATGGGTGAGACTCCTCAGAGATGCGAGCTCTAAACCAATATATAAAGTGCCGGTTGTGATATGTTGCTAGCCATGTTTCATTTTTACCTTTATTCTGACTCTTAACTATTGCCTTGTGTTCGTTGATATATGGTTGAACTTCCTCAGTGTTGTGTAAAACATACAAGTGAACTTGCTCCCATTGTGTCTTGTCTATGCTAATGAGTTTCTTCCAATGATTCCACCCTGTTCACCTATGGTTTCTTTGTGTACTTTGGCAACCCAATGGCATCCACATTAGAGAGATATCCAGTGCATAATTCAACTGCTTCTTCCATGATGTACCTCTCAACAATACATCCCTCGGGCCGACTTCAATTTTTTACATATCCTTTTAATACTTTCAAGTAACGCTCTACTGGGTACATCCATCTCAAATAAGCGGGCCACACAACTTTATCTCTCTAACTAAGTGAAATGATAAATGAACCATGATGTCGAAGAACGAAGGCGAAAAATACATTTCCAGCTCGCTTAAAATCTTAGCTATTTCATGTTCTAGCTTTGGCAATTTTTTCCGGGTCAATCACCTTGCTACAAATTGCCTTAAAGAAGAAACAAAATCTAGTAATCGTGGCTCGCACCTTCTTCGGCAAAATGGATCGTATACCAACCGGCAATAAATTTTCCATGATGATATGACAATCATGAGTCTTGAGACCTACTAGTTTGAGGTCTTTCATGGATACAAGGCTACTTACATTTGAAGAATATCCTTCTGGCACTTTAACTTCATGCAAGAATTCACAGAAAGCTAATTTTTCCTTTCTAGACAAGGTGTGAGCTGCTGGAGGTAAAAAAGTGTGTTTTCCCTTCCTCTCTGGCCAACTCTTCTCTTAACCCCATGCTAATCAAATCCATCCTTGCATTAATACCGTCTTTACTCTTTCCTGAAATGTGGAGTAATGTGCCAATAAGACTATCGCAAACATTCTTTTCAATGTGCATTGCATCCAGGAAATGCCTAACATCTAAGGTCTTCCAATGGTAGCTCAAAGAATATGGACTTCTTTTTCCAACCATTCTTAACAATCTTACTTGCAAATGGTTTTCCAAATTCAATATTTAAATCTTTGACCTTTTCAAAGAGCTGCTCACCAGTTAATGGCATAGGAACTCTACCCTTCTCCGGGTGGCCATTAAAGGCCTTCTTCAGTCGTCGGTAATGATGTGTTTGCGGCAAAATCATCGATGACCAATGAAGACATTCTTCCTACAATGTTCCAACCACACTGAACAAGTGTGCTCTCACATACTGGACATGCATCTCGTCCTTTGATACTGTATCCTGATAAATTGCCATAGGCAGGAAAGTCATTTATGGTGCCAAACAACATTGCTCGCAGGATGAAATGTTCTTCTCTATACCCATCATAAACTTCCACACCTGTCTCCCACAAAATCTTCAGATCTTCAATCAAAGGAGCTAAGTACACATCTATATCATTTCCTGGTTGTCGAGGCCCAAAAATCAACAATGACAGCATCATAAATTTGTGCTTCATGCACAATGCTGGAGGGAGGTTGTAGATCATCAAAATAACCGGCCATGTACTATGAGTACTGCTTTGCATGCCATGTGGGTTCATTCCATCAGTGGCTAGTGCAAGGCGTAAGTTTCTATCTTCAACCCCAAACTCAGGGTATATAAGATCAAACTTTTTCCATTGAGGAGAATCTGCAGGGTGCCGTAGCTTGCCATCCTTAATTCTCTCATCAGCATGCCATGTTAAGTGTTTAGCATCTTCTGCAATGCTGTATAGGCGTCTAAATCTTGGTATGATTGGAAAATACCACAATGCCTTCGCTGGGCTACATCCATTTCTTTTGTACCGTGATGCATCACATTTTGGACACTTATCTAAGGTTGAATACTCTTTCTGAAAGAGGACACAATCATTTGGACATGCATGTATCTTCTCATAGCTCATCCCAATAGAACAGAGCACTTTTTTAGCTTCGTAAGTATTAGGTGGAAGCTCGTTGTACTCAGGTAACATTTCATATAAGAGTTCAAGCAAATCTGTGAAACTCTTATCGCTCCATCCATTCGCTGCTTTTAGGTTGTATAGTTTCAAAATAACTGATAGTTTTTGTGAATTTTTACAACCGGGGTATAATGGTTTATCAGCATCACTCTTCAATCTCTCAAACATCTCAGGACAGTCCCTAAGATCTCTTCAATCACATCAATCATTTCATCAAGACGGTCAACATCATATATCCCACTATCACGATCAAATGTTGAGTAGCTCGCACTATCCCTCCAATCACTTGCATTATTCCTTGTCTCCCTCATGCATGGTCCAACAAGTATAAGTTGGATCAATCCCATTACATATTAAATGATCTTTCAATTCTATTGGCTTTACTCTTTTTCCATAGCAACATTTCAAACAAGGACATATGACTCCACGGGGGTCTTGATCACGACAAAATGCAAATTCAATGAATTCATCCACACCATCCCAATATTCTCTAGATAGTCGATTAGCCGACATCCACTTACGATCCATATCACTAATATGATTACCAAATTCAATAAATAAAAGACTTAGATTTCTATAAAAAAATTCAACAGCAACTTCCTTTAAAAGAACAACCTCCCAAATGATCAAACAATCAAATTTCCACAACACAATACTTTAAACTAAAAAAAATCAATTCATCCAAATAAAAATTTAGTAGCACAATGCATCTAAATTCTGTCAATCAATTGTAATTTAATTAATAACAATAATCTCTCTAAAAGTATATTTCATAAATAAAATAAAAATGTTCAAGTAGATTCCTCAACTTTAA